>NC_058087.1:108919332-109219332 GCF_014858855.1 Bufo gargarizans
AGTGAGCCAGTGGAGATGCAGAGGAAAAGTGGATCGATGACATTTAATGGCTGTGAGCAGATTTCATGCCGGATGTATTCTATCTTCTCCGTGAAGTAGGCGGCCAGATCCTTGGCACAGAGGTCTGTGGTAGTCGTCTGCACTTTAGGACTGAGGAGGAAGTGAAAAGTGTCAGAGATTTTTTGGGTTGTTGTACAGTGAGGAGATTAGGGTAGTGAAGAAGGACTGTTTGGAGAGGTGGAGGGCAGAGTTATAGGTTCTTTAGCATGAATTTGTAATGTAGGAAATTTTCTGGTGTTCAAGTTTTTCTCCATAGGAGTTCGGCACTCCTGGAGCAACGCTAGAGAAAGTGAGTTTGCCTGGTGCGCTACCTTGTTTAGGGTGCTTCTGAGGGTATCATTATAGTGATTTACAGCCAGATCAGGGCAGGAGAGGGAAGAGATTGGGGACGATGATGAGCGTAGAGTGTCTGTTAGTGTATGAGGGTCAATAGCTATTAGATTTCTGTATGTACAGAAAGTAGGAGTGTGATTACCATTTTTGAGAAATTACAAAAAAAATTCAAACATGGCACCATCACATGACCCATATTAGCCGATAGAAGCTCGCAGGTTCTTCAGTCTTGAGATACACACAGTTGTACACCAGGTTTCCATAACAACTCTTTTTCTAATTTTTCTGTCACTGTTATACAGTAGGTCACTGTTAAGGGGGTGAGGTGCGGCAGAGTTCACTGTTAAGGAGGTGGGGGGCTGAAGAGGCCACTGTTATGGGGACAGGGCCCTGTGAAGATCAAAGGTAAGGGGGCAGGGTACTTTGGAGCTCACTGTAAGGCGACGTGGTGCTGTGGAGGTCACTGTTAAGGGACTGTGGTACTGTGGAGGTCACTATTAAGGGGGTGAGGTGCTGTGGACCTCACTCTTAAGGGGATGGGGTGCTGTGGAGCTCACTGTTAAGAGACCACTGTGGAGGTCACTTTTAAGGGGGTGGGGCACTGTGGAAGTCATAGTTAAGGGTCGGGGATTGTGGAGGTCACTATTAAGGGGGTGAGGCACTGTGAAGGTCACTGTTAAAGGGGCAGGGCACTGTGAAAGCAATTTTTAAGATGTATGGGGAGCTATGGAGGTCACTTTTAAGGGGGTGTGGTTCTGTAGAGGTCACTGTTAAGAGGCGTTGGCGCTGTGGAGCTCAGAGTTAAGGGGGCGGGTGCTGTGGAGGTCACTGTTTAGGGGGAGGGATGCTATGGAGGTATCTGTTAAGGGGATGTGATGAGGTAGAGCTCACTGTTAAGGAGTGGGGTCTTGTCGAGGTTACTGTTAAGGAGGCAGGGTACTGCGGAGCTCATTGTTAAGGGGATTTGGCGCTGTGAAGGTAATTGTTAAAGGGGTGGGGTGCTGTGGAGGTCACTGCTAAGGGGGCGGGGGGCTGTAAAAGCCACTGTTAAGTGGGTTCTGTGCCGTGGCGGTCAAAGTTAGGCAATTTTCACACTTGGGGCAGTGTGATCTGACAAGCAGTTCCGTCGTCGGATCCGCCGATCTGGATGTAACTGAAAGCATTTGTGAGACACATCCGGATGCTGACAGACGGATCCATCTTGTATCTTTTTTCACATTTTTACCGGTCTGCGCAAGGACGGATCTGGCATTCCGGTATTTTGAATGCCGTCTCTGGCACTAATACAGTCCTATGGGGAAAAATGCTGGATCCGGCGTTCAGGCAATTCTTCAGTTTTTTTTCGCCGGAGATAAAACCGTAGCATGCTACGGTTTTATTTTTTGCCTGATCAGTCAAAATGACTGAACTGAAGACATCCTGATGCATCCTGAATGGATTACTCTCCATTCAGAATGCATGGGGATATATGTCTGATCAGTTCTTTTCCGGTATAAAGCCCCTGTGACGGAAATCTATGCCGGAAAAAAAACCCGCTAGTGTGAAAGAACCCTTATAGAGGCAGGGGACAGTGGAATTCACAGTTAAGGGGGTGGGGTGCTGTAGAAGTCATTGTTAAGGGGCCGGGCTCTCTGGAGGCCACTATTAAGGCTGGTTTCACACGAGCAAGTGTCATGGTCCAGATTTGCAACACAGCACCAATCCTGAATTTACAGCACTGCCGGGGTCACATAGCATTATATTGATTTAAGATGCTATGTAACCCTTACAGTTCTGGAATGTATTGGATAACAATGACAGCATTATGTCAGTGTTATCCAATACATTCTAGACCTCTAAGGGTTAAATAGCATTATAAATCAATATAATCCTATGCGACCCTGGCAGTGCTGGAAGTTCAGGACTGGTTATGCGCTGCAAGTCCGGAGTTTGACACTAGCTTGTGTGAAACCAGTCTTAAGGGGCCAGGGAGCTGTGGAGGTTACAGTTAAAGGGGGAATGTGCTGTGGGGGTCACTGTTAAGGGGGTATCCAATGTAGGCTAAGTGTCACTGTGTAACCAGAGACAAAAGGTGCACCATAGGGTAAGTACGTCCCAGGAAAAAGAATATAACTCCCAAAAATGGATGTTCAACTTTTGCGGTTGTGCTGGAATAGGCACAACGCTATTGTCGGCTTGGTGAGATGCAAAACCTAGTTGTTAGGTATGCTGCCAAGGTGGAAGGTAGCAGAGGTGCTTAAACTCCCAGAAGGACAGATACAGCTTAAGATAAATGCACCTTTTCTGGCGCAAGGAACCATAACAGCAGGCATAGAAGTCTTCTTTTATTTTCTCAGTTATAAATATATAAATGAAAGAGATACAAATACAAATAAGAGACAACGCGTTTTGGGGAGCAACAGGTCTCCTTCATCAGGTTAAGATTGCATACAAGTAAAGTGAGGACTGTCCAAATAAATACCCTAGTACAGAAGGGATGTGGGTGTGCCCAAGTAAGAGTGATGGGTTTGTTGTTTAAAACAGGGGGATCATGTTAAAATCTCATTCATTAATGGTATAAAAGCTCAATAAGGACAGGCAAACACTATTATGAAGATGAGTTTGTTATACATAATTTATGATTTTTTACATTATCATTTGTATTTTCTTTACATTCCCAAGTTCTTTTATTCCTATTGCCTACCTGACATTAATCAATGTTCCTATATATACAACCAATCCATTTTAACTTAATTAATGTCTCCTAGCCAGCCTCCACCTATGAGAGGCAATCTCCAGATTGCAAGTGTTCCCTGTCACCATGGGAACCACCCTTCGCTACAATGTACTGTTGGCTTTCAGAGGCGGGACAGTAACGATACTCCCAGGGCTTTACCCAGCCTCCTCAAGCCGCGTACATGCACATCAGACTTCATCTCCCTCTAACAAGAGTCCCCATCTCTATGGGAACGCCCTGTGGCTAGAATGTAGTGTTGGATCTGAGGTTTTGCGATCGCGCAAACGCGATCCTCTTTCTGCAACGGAGGGCTCACTTATTTTATATTAACACAGTTTGCTTGTCCTTGCTAAGCTTTTATACCATTACTAGCTGATGACCCGGCGTTGCTCGGGTATTTATTTATTGCAATTTTATATTAAATAAAAGTGACTTTTACAATGGCCGCCACTTTAACAGTGACTGCCCCTTTAACAGATACTGTTAAAGGGGCGGCCACTGTCAAAGTAACGGTAACTGCCCTTTTAACAGTGACTTTCACAGAGGCCGAACCTTTAACAGTGGCCATCCCTTACCAGTGACCGCTCCTTTAACAGTGAACTCCACAGCGCCTGTCCGTTTAACTCCTTAATGACCGGGCTCATGTTCACCTTAAGGACCAGGCCATTCTTTTGCAAATCTGACCAGTGTCACTTTTTTGTTGCTCTATATTACACTTTTTGCGAGGCAAGGTAACAAGAAATTGCTTTTTTGGCACAGTTTTTATTTTTTGTTATTTGCAACATTCATCTGACAGGTTAGATCAGGTATTTTTATAGACCAGGTTGTTCCAGATGCGGCAATACCTAATATGTATACTTTTTTTTTTTTATTTATGTAAGTTTTACACAATGATATTTTTTAAACCACAAAAATAATGTTTTAGTGTTTCCATGGTCGGAGAGCCATAGTTTTTTTCAGTTTTTGGGCGATTATTTAAGGTAGGGTATGACATTTGCGGTATGAGATGACGGTTTGGTTGGGACTTTTTTGGGGTGCATATGACTTTTTGATCGCTTGCTATTACACTTTTTGCGATGTAAGCTGACAAAAAATTGCATTTTTTACACAGTTTTTAATTTAATTTTTTTAAGGTATTCATCTGAGGGGTTAGGTCATGTGATATTTTTATAGAGCAAGTTATTAGGGACGCAGCGATACGTAAAATGTTAACTTGTTTTTATTTATTTAAGTTTTACACAATGATTTCATTTTTGAAACAAAAAAAAATATCATGTTTTAGTGTTTCCATAGTCTGAGAGAAAGATTTTTCAGTTTTTGGGCGATTATTTTGGGTAGGGTATGATTTTTGCGGGATGAGATGACGGTTTGATTGGCACTATTTTAGGGTGCATATGACTTTGATCGCTTGCTATTACACTTTCTGTGATGTAAGGTGACAAAAAATTGTTTATTTAGCAGTTTATATTTTTTATTTTTTACGGTGTTCATCTGAGGGGTTAGGTCATGTGATATTTTTATAGAGCCAGTCGATACGAACACGGTGATACCCAATATGTATACTTTATTTTTATTTATGTAAGTTTTACACAATAGCAGCTTTTTTAAAACAAAAAAAATATGTTTTAGTGTCTGAGCCATAGTTTATTTTTTATTTTTTGGGAGACTGTCTCTGGTAGGGGCTGATTTTTTGTGGGATGAGATGACGGTTAGATTGGTACTATTTTGGTGAGCCTTTTTGATCGCTTGTTGTACTTTTTGTGATGTAAGATGACAAAAAATGGTTTATTAGCACAGTTTTTATTTTTTATGGTGTTCATCTGAGGGGTTAGGTCATGTGATATGTTTATAGAGCCGGTTGATACGGACTCAGCGATACCTAATATGTCTATTTTTTATCAATTTTTTTTTGGGGGGGGGGGGGGGATGACGTTTGTTTATTTTTTTAATTGAAATACATTTTTTTTTGGGGGGGGGGGGACTTTATTCTTTCACTTTATTTTTTGTCCCACTTTGGGACTTCAACTTTTGGGATGTCTAATCCTTTACAATGCATTCCAATACTTCAGTATTGGAATGCATTGGCTGTATGAGTGATATAGTGTGTATTACTCATACAGCTTCCGGCCTGTGAGATCCAGGGTGCTGGAACTCACAGGCTCATCACAGGAAGGCAGCGCCACTGCCTTCCATGCCATCGGGTACCCCTACAGCCCCATGGGGAACCCGATGGCACCACGGCAACTGTAAAAGCCACAAACCGCAGGTCTGAATTGACCTGCGGTTTGCAGCGATCGCCGACACAGAGGGGTCACGGGACCCCCTTGCGCATTGACCCAAGGTGCCTGCTCAATGATTTTAGCAGGCACCTTCTAGTTCCGATCACCAGCCGCCGGTGATTGGAAATACACATAACGTAACGGTACGTCATGTGTCCTTAAGTACTGGGACAACATGCCGTACAGGTACGTCATGTGTCCAGAAGAGGTTAATAGTGGTTTCTGCCCCCCATGCATGTAGCAGTGTAGTTGTGCCGCCATACGTCATATGACTGAATATTTTAGGAACTATGAACTGCTAAAACCTGTGATCAGTTATTATGGCAACCTGGAGTAGGACCTGTGAGCTTCTATTGGCTGATAAGGGACATGTGACCTTGTGTATGGCAGTTAGCATTTAAGTGAAAGGCTGGCAGGCTTGTATTGGCTTAGGCTACTTTCACATTAATGCAGAACGGATCCGTCTGCATTATAACTTAGAAAAAATTTCTAAGTCTTAAAGTAGCCTGAGCGGATCCGTTCAGACTTTACATTGAAAGTCAATGGGGGACGGATCCGCTTGAAGATTGAGCCATATGGTGTCATCTTCAAGCGGATCCGTCCCCATTGACTTACATTGTAAGTCGGAACGGATCCGCTCGCCTCCGCACGGCCAGGCGTACACCCGAACGCTGCTTGCAGCGTTCAGGTGTCCGCTCACTGAGCGCTGGCAGACGGATGCATTCTCAGTGGATCCGCCTTCACTGAGAATGCATTAGAGCCAGACGGCTGCGTTCAGGGCCGCTCGTGAGCTCCTTCAAACGGAGCTCACGAGCGGACACCTGAACGCAGGTGTGAAAGGAGCCTAATGCAGGTCATTTTTGGGGAATATCTTGGGAACGGTACATTCTAGAGAGCTGAGAACCCCCGAAAGATTATTTTTAAAGTAGCAAGGGGTGTGTATACCAAGTTTCGTTGAAATGAATGGTTGTGTTTGAGTTTTTGCATAACATACATACACATCCTTTTTTATATACATATATATATATATATATATATATATATATATATATTTTTTTTTTTATTTTATTTTTTTTATTTTTTTTTGAATGAGATTTTAACACGATCTCCCTGTTTTTAACAAATTCATCAATCTTACTTGGGCAAACCCCCTTGATTTTTGACGCCTTCTGCACTAGGGCATCTATTTCCCCAGTCCACACTTTAATTGTATACAATCCTGACCTGATGAAAGGGACCTGTTGATCCCTGAAAGGCATTGTCTCTTATTTTTATTTCTATCTCAGTTTATTTATTTATATATTTAGAACTGAGAAAATAAAATAAGACTTTATTTCTATGCTGACTGTTATGGTTCTTTGCACCAGAAAAGGTGAATTTATCTGAAACTGTTAAGGGGGTGACGCAATGTTGAGGTCACTTTTAAAGAGGAAGGGCACTGTGGAACTAACTGTTAAGGGGGTGGGGTGCTGTGGAGGTCACCGCTAAGGGAGCAGGGTGCTATGGAAATAAATTAAGGGGCGAGTCGCTGCAGCAGTCACTGGTAAAGGGGTAGGGTGCTGTGGAGATCCCTGTTAAGGGGACAGATAATAAAATTGTGTGAGAAAGAAAAAAAATAAAAAAAATAAAAGGACACAGCTTGGCCTCCTGGACACCTTTGGAATGTGAACAGTGCTGGGCTGGATTTTAATTGGATTGGTGGGTAGGCTTGGCAGTGGGATCTGCCAGTCCACACCCTTCCGGCACAGGTATTCCCTTCAACCTGATGTGATCGCAGGTGAGGCCTGCTGTAATCAGGCTGGCATAAAGCGCCTCCCAGTATGTCAGTCTGGGATAGATGTGTGCAATCCTGGAGCAGAGGCTCTGTGTGAGTGGTCTTAGCCAGGTTGGCTAAGGGGCTACAAGGTGATGCGATAGCCTGAACTTTGGAGGACATGGTGACGCCTGTGAAACAAGGATCAAAAGGCCAAAGTCGGGAGGACTACTGGGCCACAATCCCAAAAACAGAGCCCGGAAACTATAGGCCGGTAATTTTAACATCTGTTGTGGGTAAACTGTTTGAAGGCTTTCTAAGAGATGCCATCTTGGAGCACCTCAATGAAAATAAGCAAATAAAGCCATCTCAGCATGGTTTCATGAGGGATCAGTCATGTCAAACTAATTTAATCAGTTTCTATGAGGAGGTAAGTTCTAGACTTGACAGCAGCGAATCAATGGATGTCGTATATCTGGACTTCTCCGAAGCATTTGACACTGTACTGCATAAAAGGTTAGTATATAAAATGAGAATGCTCGGACTGGGAGAAAATGTCTGTATGAGTAAGAAACTGGCTCAGTAATAGAAAACACAGAGTGGTTATTAATGGTACACACTCATATTGGGTCAAGGTCACAAGTGGAGTACCTCAGGGGTCAGTACTGGGCCCTATCCTCTTCAATATATTTATTAATGATCTTGTAGAAGACTTGCACAGTAAAATATGAATTTTTACTGTGTGAAGTAATTGACACGGAAGAAGACAGTATACTACTACAAATGGATCTGGACAGATTGGAGGCTTAGTGTCACGGCGGGGAGTGGGGGCAACCCCCACCGTGCAGTGTCAAAGGGTAAAAGGGATCAGCCTAGCCAAAAGGAGAAATAAGGGAGCAGGTAACCTCCTAATGCGTCCCTAATTCTGACCCTGACTCCTAACCGTATGAGCCAACCCAGATGGTAGGAGGGAACCTACTCCAGAACCTCAGGGCCCTACTAACCCTCAGGAAATCCCTGGACTAGGAGCAGGGTAAGACAACTTGTTCCTCCACAACACGGATGAACAGGAGTCTCCATCGGCCAAGCTGCAAGGAGGGGAAACACATGCAGCTAAAGGAGATGGCAGGTAAGTGAAACCAGTAAAACACTTACCTGCCACAGACACACTGACTGGAACCCGTGCCCAAGTGCTAGTGTCCACACCAACATTAAAGGACACAGCACACACCACGGACCACACAGGAACCCAGGACACGAAAGCTGCAATAACTTGAGAAAGGGGAATGTCTAGTAAAAATGACACAAAACACAACCAGACATGTAACACCAAACAAGATATTCAAACACCCTGCACAAAACCCACTCCATACAAATAGGGACAGGAAGGGAAGGAGACACCAGGATGACACAGAACATCTTCTATGACCACAAGGGTGGCCCTCACTGGACAGATGGAATATGTCAGGAAGATAGCTCCAGCATACACCATGGCTGGAGTACCCCCAGCTTCAGGCATCCAGCAGAGGCTAAATAGCCCAAGCAGCCACACCCACACACACACACACACACATAAACTCCATGTTAAAACACTAGGAAGGGAGTTAACTCTTCCAATACCAGACAAGGGAAGGAAGCCACTTAAAGGGGAAGTGCACACACAAGCATGGAAAGGTACACATTGCCGCAGGCAACCGCAAGTGTGGCAACAGTGTCACAGTGCAAACCAAAGGCCGTGACACTTGGGCAGAGAAGTGACAGATGAGGTTTAACACTGACAAATGTAAGGTTATACACATGGGTAGGAATATTGCAAGTCACCCGTACATACTAAATGGTAAAATACTGGGTAACACTGACATGGAAAAGAACCTAGGAATTTTAGTGAACAGCAAACTAAGCAGTAAAAACCAGTGTCAGGCAGCTGCTGCCAAGGCCAATAAGATAATGGGTTACATCAAAAGGGGCATAGATGCCCGTGATGAAAACATAGTCCTACCACTTTACAAATCACTGGTCAGACCACACATGGAGTACTGTGTACAGTTCTGGACTCCTGTGAACAAGGCAGACATAGCAGAGCTGGAGAGGGTTCAGAGGAGGGCAACTAAAGTAATTACGTGAATTAGGGAATTACAGTACCCGGAAAGATGATCAAACTTAGTCCTCATGCACAGACCGTTGTTTGGATCCGCATCCGAGCCGCCGTTTTGGCGGCTAGGATGAGGACCTATTAATTTCAATGGGGCCGCAAAAGATGCGGACAGCACTCCGTGTGCTGTCCGCATCCGTGGCTCCGCCCAAAAAATATAACATGTCCTATTCTTGTCCGCGCTTTGCGGACAAGAATAGGCATTTATATTGCCGGCGCCAGTTATGTTCTGCATATTGCGGAAGGCAGCGTGGACGTCTTCTGTTTTTTGCAGATCCATGGTTTGCGGACCGCAAAAAAACGGCACGGTCGTGTGCATGAGGCCTTAGGGTTATTCACATTAGAAAAAGACAACTGAGGAGAGATCTAATAACTATGTATAAAGGTCCTTCTAAAAAAATTAGCATATTGTGATAAAGTTCATTATTTTCTGTAATGTACTGATAAACATTAGACTTTCATATAGTTTAGATTCATTACACACAACTGAAGTAGTTCAAGCCTTTTATTGTTTTAATATTGATGATTTTGGCATATAGCTCATGAAAACCCCAAATTCCTATCTATAAAAATTAGCATATCATGAAAAGGTTCTCTAAACGAGCTATTAACCTAATCATCTGAATCAACTAAATTAACTCTAAACACCTGCAAAAGATTCCTGAGGCTTTTAAAAACTCCCAGCCTGGTTCATTACTCAAAACTGCAATCATGGGTAAGACAGCCGACCTGACTGCTGTCCAGAAGGCCATCATTGACACCCTCAAGCAAGAAGGTAAGACACAGAAAGAAATTTCTGAACGAATAGACTGTTCCCAGAGTGCTGTATCAAGGCACCTCAGTGGGAAGTCTGTGGGAAGGAAAGTGTGGCAGAAAACGCTGCACAACGAGAAGAGGTGACCGGTCCCTGAGGAAGATTGTGGAGAAGGACCGATTCCAGACCTTGGGGGACCTGCGGAAGCAGTGGACTGAGTCTGGAGTAGAAACATCCAGAGCCACCGTGTACAGGCGTGTGCAGGAAATGGGCTACAGGTGCCGCATTCCCCAGGTCAAGCCACTTTTGAACCAGAAACAGCGGCAGAAGCGCCTGACCTGGGCTACAGAGAAGCAGCACTGGACTGTTGCTCAGTGGTCCAAAGTACTTTTTTCGGATGAAAGCAAATTTTGCATGTCATTCGGAAATCAAGGTGCCAGAGTCTGGAGGAAGACTGGGGAGAGGGAAATGCCAAAATGCCTGAAGTCCAGTGTCAAGTACCCACAGTCAGTGATGGTCTGGGGTGCCATGTCAGCTGCTGGTGTTGGTCCACTGTGTTTTATCAAGGGCAGGGTCAATGCAGCTAGCTATCAGGAGATTTTTGAGCACTTCATGCTTCCATCTGCTGAAAAGCTTTATGGAGATGAAGATTTTATTTTTCAGCACGACCTGGCACCTGCTCACAGTGCCAAAACCACTGGTAAATGGTTTACTGACCATGGTATTACTGTGCTCAATTGGCCTGACAACTCTCCTGACCTGAACCCCATAGAGAATCTGTGGGATATTGGGAGGAGAAAGTTGAGAGATGCAAGACCCAACACTCTGGATGAGCTTAAGGCAGCTATCGAAGCATCCTGGGCCTCCATAACACCTCAGCAGTGCCACAGGCTGATTGCCTCCATGCCACGCCGCATTGAAGCAGTCATTTCTGCAAAACGATTCCCGACCAAGTATTGGGTGCATAACTGAACATAATTATTTGAAGGTTGACTTTTTGTGTATTAAAAACACTTTTCTTTTATTGGTTGGATGAAATATGCTAATTTTTTTTAAATAGGAATTTGGGGTTTTCATGAGCTATATGCCAAAATCATCAATATTAAAACAATAAAAGGCTTGAACGACTTCAGTTGTGTGTAATGAATCTAAAATATATGAAAGTCTAATGTTTATCAGTACATTACAGAAAATAATGAACTTTATCACAATATGCGAATTTTTTTTTAGAAGGACCTGTATATCAGTGGTCAGTACAGAGATCTCTCCCATCATCTAGTTATCCCCAGGACTGTGACTGTAACAAGGGGACATCCTCTACGCCTCGAGGAAAGAAGGTTTGTACACAAACATAGAAGAGGGTTCTTTACGGTAAGAGCAGTGAGACTATGGAACTCTCTGCCTGAGGAGGTGGTGATGGTAAGTTCACTAAAAGAGTTCAAGCTGGGCCTGAATGTATTTCTGGAGTGTAATAATATTACAGGATATAGCTAGTAGAGAGGAGTCGTTGATCCATGGAGTTATCTGATGGCTCTCTAGATGAGTCAGGGATATGTTTATGTGTTTAGTTAGAGCCTAGCCGAGCAAGGGTTTGTTATTTTGTGTGGATTTCACTCGTGATAAGCAAGAGTTGGACATTATAACTGTCTCTGCGAAAATATCTGTGAGTGTAATCCCCCGAAAAGAGATTATCACTTACATTTGGTGGAGGATGCGGGCAAGTTGTCCATGCGAAAAGGGCAACAACAGCCGGTTGTTAGGGGAAACGACAAGACAAAGAGCAGCTTCTATTGAATGCTGCTTTGTTACTGTGTGGAATTAAAGAGCCGGAAGCCTTTTTATCCGGTGAAATTGCTGTACGTTATATTCTGGACTGTTTGCTGTGTTGTAAGTTGCCGAAATTGTGCAGTGATTTAAAAGGCCAGAAGCCCAGTGAAAGAGAGAAAAAAAAAATAATTATAATTTGCGTGGTGGTCTCTATGAGGTCTGTGCAGACTCACCAGCGGCAGGACTGTGCAATCAATGATTGTGTGATCAGAAGATCTGATACAGAAAGATCCTGTGAGTTGGTGATTGGGGGAATCCCGCTGTGGGTCACTTTAGATTCAAGCCAACAAGTGTCCTGGGTTATGCCCGAAGTACTGGACTTTCTAAAGAGGGGGCCAGAGACAGATGCCACCGTGTCTCTGACCTTTATAACGGACTATGGCTCTGTGCAATGGGAGCTCTTAAAATGTGAGACCCTGGAAGTGGAGTTTGTGCTCGACAAAGACTTTCCGTTATTTTGGCAGCTGTGGAGTGGAGAGGTGGAGAGTGGTGTGGCTGGAGGTTGGGCATGTTATTGACCGGGGCCCTGGTACCTCAGAGACCGTGAACTGTGGTGTGAGCTGGAGGCAGTTGCTATATGCCGAGTCGGGAGGTGTTGAGACACCGAGACTGGAGATTGTTAAGAAAATGTGTGACATTGTGATAAATGGCAGTCTAGTTCGAGCGTTATTGGACGCAGAAAGCCAGGTGAGCCTGGTACATGCCAACTTGGTATCTGGGGACTATGTGCTGGACGTTCACGCGGGTAGTAAGGACTATCTATTTGTTCTCACCAAGTGTGAGACTCCAGTAGCAACTGAGATATATAAGTTTGGAGTTGCAAATACGCTCATGCAAGATGTCATTTTGGTCCGTGATTTCCCCTTGTTTTGGAAGTTGTGGGAACTTTTGCAGTCAGTGACAAAAGTCCTGCAGAACTAATACCTTTAAGTGAAGTGACCATTAGAAACTGTGGTACTGACAAGGTGCCAAGTGATTGTGCCGAGTTTGCAGAAATGCATAGTGAAATTAGTGATGATGATGACATGCCTTTTCTTTTGCAGGCTGTGATTAGGGAAGAAGCTCCCCCTGCTGGAAAAAAATGTAATTGAGGTAGAATTACAAATTTAAATCTCCAGTCCCTGTGTCTCAACAGCTCCCGGCTCAGGATATAGCAACTGACGCCAGCTCACACCACAGTTCACAGTCTCTGACAGGGCCCTGGTCAGTAACCTGCCCAACCTCCATCCGCACCCTTTAAGAATGTTGAGGGCAAACAGCTGAGGGAACCCACTATGATAAATGTCTGGGAAAGTGGGGCAAGACTAGCGTGTGTACCACACGTACCAGAGGAGAGTGTGCAGTCTCTCCAGTGTTCTGTTTAATAAGGAAAGGTCCAATGTGGGGTTTGGCTCATCGGTGAACCAATAGGTCAGGATTGGTAATGACCCGAGCGGTATATATGATGTTTGTGCTGTGACTGAAAGCAACTCAGAGAGGGAAGCTACCATGTCAAGGTCTTGCGAAATTAAGATAGTTGCTAGTAGCAACCAGATGACAGTTGTACCTAACGTGACGAGAGATAAGTGGTGAGACGTCAGCATAGGGTCTGAGGATTATACTCAGGCAGTGGAAGACTTCCTTACAGGTCTGACCAACCAAAAACAGCGTGCAGAGCATGACTGACTGATGGTAGAAGCTCACTACCAGCTGGGCCTGGCAGGTCAGTAAGGCTGCAAACTTGAAGATGTTTTTGCCCGCTCCACACAGTCCCTAGATACACTAAAGAAGGGACTAGCTGTTCTTGCAGAGCAACTAGAGAAAGCTATAAAAGAGTCAAAAGTGGAGACTCAGAAATAGATGAATGAACTAGTGGAGCTAGAGTCACAAATAGAAGCGGAAATTTTCCAACTTCAAGAGGAAGTAGCAGATTCTGAGCGATCCAGATGTCATGCGGAGCAGGAAAGAGATGAGATGACTGATGATGTCTCAAACAGAATCTCAGGAAAATCTGCTCTCGGAGGAGAAAAGACATTTGGAAGCCAGGATTGCCCAACTTGATCAAGAGTTGAGTGATCAGATGGTGGACCTGGACCAACAGAGATAAATTATATCTAAGTTGGAGAAGAAACAGAAGTTTGACCAGCTCCTGGCTGGGGAGAAAAACACCTCGGCCCGGTATGCCGAAGAACGTGACTGTCATGGAACCATGAACCAGACGTACAACAAGAGATAAGTGGAAATAAGAAGGCTTTATTGAAAATCAAGCTGTCAGGCAAAAGTCCAAACGGATGGCTAAACCGAAGCAGGGTCTTGCGAAGCCAGAGGTCAGGAACCAGAAGGGTAGTCAGACGAAGCCTGGATCAGGAACCAGCAGGGTGGTCAGACGAAGCCAGGATCAGGAACCAGAAGCAGCAGCAGTCTTAGAAGCATGTGAACACAGGAGGACCAAGCAAGGAACTGAAGCCACAGACCTCCTATATATATGAGCTAGGCATCCAGCTCCTCCCAGTGGGAAGGAGAAGCCGCAGGGTGGGAGGCTACAAGAAACCCAGAAACCAAGATGGCCGCCAGCACATGTTAAACGAAGGAGAACAGCAAGAAGGTAAGACCATGACAGTGACCTAGCGGAGACTGATGCTCGGGAGACGGAGACCAGGCCCTCTCCTTGGCTAGAGCCCTTGAAGAAGCGCTTGAGGAGTGAGAAAAATTTGAGACGCTCAACAGACAACTCGGAGCAGAAATTGAAGATCTCATGAGCTCAAAGGATGACCTCGGGAAGAACGTCTGAGTTGGAGAAGTCTAAGCATGCTCTCGAGCAGCAGGTGGAGGAAATGATGACTAAACATGTAGAGTTAGAGGCAAGAGCTTCTTGAGATGACAGGTTGGCTCAATCAAAGGAAAATTAGAAACCTGAAAAGGAGAGTCCTCTGAAAAATGCCAAGAAGTATAAGCCATAGCCTGTTAAGAATGGGTCTGGAGATGGTGGCGCCGTGGTGTCGGCCGGGGCAGAGAAGATGGAAGATGGTTCTGCGGAACCAGGTAATGTGGCTGATATGGAGGCTGAATCCAAGAGACTTGTGGTAGTGAGTAGCCAGGACCTGGTCATGAAAGACATTACCTCTGCTTTTCAGTTAAACCCCCCTAACCCCCCCCCCCCCCCCCCCCGAAAAGAGATAACCCTTACCATATATATATATATATATATATATATATATATATACATACATACACACACACACACATTCCAGTCAGGTCCACATTGTCACGATTCTAACATTGTTGGCTCTATACACCACAATGGATTTGAATGAAATGAAACGAATGAGATGTGCTTTAACTGCAGACTGTCAGCTTTAATTTGAGTGTATTTACATCCAAATCAGGTGAACGGTGTAGGAATTACAACAGTTGCATATGTGCCTCCCACTTGTTAAGGGACCAAAAGTAATGGGACAATTGGCTTCACAGCTGTTCCATGACCATGTGTGTGTTATTCCCTCATTATCCCAATTACAATGAGCAGATAAAAGGTCCAGAGTTCATTTCAAGTGTGCTATTTGCATTTGGAATCTGTTGCTCTCAATTCCCAAAGAGCTGTCACTATCAGTGAAGCAAGCCATCATTAGGCTGAATAAACCAAACAAACCCATCAGAGAGATAGCAAAAACTAGGGATGTCCCAATACAATTTTTTTAAGACTGAGTACCGATACTTTTATTTAAGTATTCACGATACCAATTATAACAGCGGTGCAGTTGCTAATAGCAATGAAAAAAACTTAAAACTGGAATTTGGTTGCTATAGACAACTGCTTTACTTTTTCTTTGTACAAGGGTTAATAAACTAATAAATGGGCATATAACAGTGTTTCTCACTCGCCCTACCACACCACACTATGTTGTGTATGACACTACAGAATACGGTCTCTTAGGCACTTGAGACAGAATGTAGCGTACTTATGCTCATCCATTTCAAAATTGTTCCTACCATGCCTGTACATTTTTTATACATTTTATATATTATATTTTATTTTTTATATACCTACACACTTTTTATTACACTTTTTTTTTATAATTTTGAAGTTTGTGTAAAATCCACTGTACCCTTAAAGAGGACCTTTCACCGATTGTTACACTGTGAACTAAGTATACAGACATGTACAGCGGCGCCCGGGGATCTCACAACACTTACTATTAACCCCGAGCGCCGCTCCGTTCTCCTGCTATTCCCTCCGGTATCTCCGCTCACTAAGTTATACATGTCTGTATACTTAGTTCACAGTGTAAAAATCGGTGAAAGGTCCTCTTTAAATATCTTGACACTGACCTACCACTATTGGCTCTAAAAAGGATTTTTCCAAGAACAGGCGAGATTGAGGTGGTACCAATACCCATCAGTCCCCCTAGTTCGGCATACTCTCATATCTTCTACAGGCAGACACTCTGGTCGACCTGACAAACCCTGAGCAAACTCTAGTATCTATCACTTTATTCCTTTCCACCCCACTCCTACAAACCCAAGGCGCCTCAAGTTTTTCAGATCTAGTAGAATCCCTTCCAACAGATCTGTCTGACCCTCAAACTCTCTCTCTCTCTCCCTTTATACCCCTATAAGCTATTGACCCTGCCTACAAAGACTGAATCGCAGCCCGATAGGGGCAATCCAGTGTCAGAAACCTCCTAATGACACTGTACAGCCTTGACAAGGGATAGATACCACCACCTGAAGAGACCTACTATTACAGTGTTTATTTTAGGACATGGTCAGATATCATAGTCACATATCAGAATGTCAGTGTGAGGCAAAATACTCACCCTGAAACCTAACCCCGATACTTGACATTTGACTGACATCTGAGTTTGATTTATGCTCTTCATAGGTCAGGGTCAAAGTCAGAATGAGTTATAGATATACTGTGCATTTGTATGTTAAATCACACAACCAAAGAAAGTCTATAGCTGAGCTTCTGGCTATATGTATGAAATGCTTTAAGCCAACATACTGCAGTGTTATATGAGTGCATAGCTCAGTGTTTAGGATACTGGTTTGTACACTGGAGTTTTTGGGTTCAAAACCCTTTAGCAACCTTAAAATAAGTTAATGTTTTTAAACATTAGATAAGAGACAAATTCAAGTGATGTGTGAGGCTGGTGTGAGAGTTTCCTGACTAGTTAGCGTCACAATGACTTTTTGGTTTACAGTATTTTTGTATGCTAACTCACAGATGAAGAAAATCCCAAACTAATGTCAGGCAAGCCTATAGCTCAATAGTAAGACATTTGTCTCAAATACAGGGTTCCTGGTTTCAAAAGCCCTTTTAAAAATTAACATTTTAAGCACTAGATAAGAGACAATTCAAGTGATGTGTGAAGCTAATATCTGACTTTCTTCACTGGTTAATGTCACAATGACTTTTTAGGTTCATTGTATTGCAGCCGTTTAGCATACCAACAAAAGAAAGGTATACATAAATGAGAATCGACCAGCTCACCTCCTCATAAGAACTCCTGTGCACGGATAGGGCCAAGTAAGTCCCTTCATGAAAATCCAAAAGAGTAAATCCAGCACTTTAAATGTTCAAATGCGCTTTACATAGCAATAACTCTGAAACAGACCCTCCACCAGCAGTTGACGCATTTCAAATAGAAATGTTCTTAATCATTACAATTAAGAACAGTTTTGTTCAAAATGCGTCAACTGCTGGTGGAGGGTCTGTATCTGTGAGTTATTGCTATGTAAAGAAATTAAGCGCATTTGAACATTTAAAGTGCTGGATTTACTCTTTTGGATTTAAATGAAAGGAATAGTTTTAACCAGCATGATGAGCCCTACCAGCCGGTATGTCCAGTTTAATTGTATTGATCGTGGTGAAAGAGCCTCTTTAACCGCCTCCGGACCGCCTAACGCAGGATCGCGGTCCGGAGGCGGCTGTCTCAGGCAGAGTCACGCGCTGGTGCGTCATCTCACGAGACACGAGATTTCCTGTGAACGCGCACACACAGGTTGAATAAAACTGATAATATGTGAGCACAGAAAAGACATTTGTGGTTATTTCATTATAAATGTTATGTTATAGTTGTCTGACTTACAAGAGCCTCTTTGATTTAATTGTAAACAAGATGACTGAAATGATCAAAATCAATGTCAAACTGGCCAAAACACTCAATTTCAGTGGGGGTTGAATAATTTTGAACACAACTGTACCCCTCACGGAATCCAAATGCGTAATATGTTTTAGACATTTATATTCCAGACTTATTCTCACGCTTTAGGGCCCCTAAAATGCCAGGGCAGTATAAATACCCCACATGTGACCCCATTTTGGAAAGAAGACATCCCAAGGTATTCCATGAGGGGAATGGCGAGTTCCTAGAATTTTTTATTTATTTTTTTGTCACAACAAGTTAGTGGAAAATGATTTTTTTTTTTCTTACAAAGTCTCATATTCTTTTTGAAAATGTTATTTATGACATTTTTTCCGCATTATGACATACAGTGTTCAAATAAGTGCATCAGATATTAAAGACGACAAAGTCAACATTATTGCATCAATTTGACCTTCATACAAAGCAGAGAGAGGGTCAACCAGTTGGGCGAGTCTTCTCCCGCCACAAGTAAGAGATGTCAAGTATCAGCCTATAAGGCCAGAGTCAACTAACTCTTCCATTCATGCTACTTTATCTTGAGGCTGAGATATAGAATTGGCTGGGAGACAATTACCCTCCCAGTCATCGCCTCCACCTGCTCAGGGCAGTATAAGAGAAATACAAAAAAAACATTGAACAAAAGGACAAAAAGGGGGGAAAAATACAAATCAGTCAGGATGTCAAGTATTCGATCCTAAGGCTATCACCACAGTACCTATACCTCTAAGATATAAAGGATGTGAATGGAAGGAACATGCATTATCTACTATAGCACAATAATGGGGACGCGTTAGCCCTTGCCCTGAGCATACGTCTCCTCCATATGCACAAGCCAGGGCTGCCAGGTTTTGAGGAACAAGCCCCTGTTATTATTTTCCCACCCCGCCAACTCCTCCATCCGACATATTAGATTCATTTTCTCATACCACATTGTCAAGGTTGGTGGGTCTACCTCCCTCCATTTAATGGCAATAAGGAGTTTCGTGGCTGTAATCATATGAGTAGCCAGCGAGGATTTATTTGGTCTAAAGTTTTTCTCTGGACGCCATAATAGGACCAATGGGCCCGTGAGGACAATGTTGGCATGGCATACCTTATTAATAGTAGTCTCAATTTAATGCCAGAAATGTCTCAGTGACTGGCAAGACCACCAAATGTGCGAGATGCTACCTACCCCATTGGAACATCTCCGGCATTCATTTGAAGGAAGTAAGTTAATTTTGTGGAGAAATTCTGGCGTACGATACCACCTAGTCAGAATTTGGACCGAGTTCTCTTGGACCCGCACACACCTTGAGAATCCATGGGAATGAGATAGAATTAATGCCTTTTCCAGGTCATCCAGCTTTTTGGGGGAGTGGAAGGGAGAAGGACATCATTTTCCAACCAGGTAGGATCCGGAAGGGGCAGTAGCGAAGATCTCAAAAACTTGGCACATGTACTTTCGAAGTCCCATTTCTGAATCATATCTATCTCATCCACAGGGTTACCAGTTAGGGCAGTGTTTGGACCAATTTTCACTAAGTCCCCTAATCTGATATCATGAACAAATCCCCAAGTCTTGGGTCGTTTACTCGACGTGGTTGAGAGCATTTGTGGGAGTAGCTGAAGAGGCACCTTGGGTGAAAGGCAGTCCCGACCCATATTGAGAGCTG
The DNA here is from genome assembly GCF_014858855.1 of Bufo gargarizans. NCBI lineage: Eukaryota > Metazoa > Chordata > Amphibia > Anura > Bufonidae > Bufo > Bufo gargarizans. The sequence goes on from NC_058087.1 coordinate 108,938,990, forward strand.
AGGTTGCATTACAGTTGCACACTTGTACACCTTGTGATGTCGCTTAAGACTATCTGTCTATTGGGAATCTTGCTACTGTGTCTCCATAGGAGGTGGCATAATTAAGTAAGGGGGCATAACTAAGCCTGAAGAGGAGAGCTGGATTAGCCGGTAACATGATCACTAGATATTTTATAGCTTCAGAGGGCCATCTAAAGGGGGTCAATGCTTCTAACTGCTTCTTTTTGGCAGGGTCCAATGAGAATCCTAAGGCTTCAGATTTATCCATATTTATTTTGAAATTAGAGACACCTCCAAACTGTTCAAAAATTCCCAGGACATGAGGCATGGCTTCCTCTGGGTTCGTAATCATCAAAAGAAGTTCGTCAGCAAAAGCCGCCATCTTATGCTGTACACCTTCAATTCTCAGTCCTTTAATGACGGGGGACTGTCTAAATTTCAATAAGAGAGTCTCTAAAGTCAAAACAAACAGGGTTGGGGAAAGTGGGCACCCGACCAAGCAGGCTTTCATGAAAAGCCAATTAACTCTGTCGAACGCCTTTTCAGCATCCGTCCCTAGGAGCAATAGCGGAAATCTTTCTTTCCTTAGCTACGAATATGGAGTGTAGTACTCTACCCTCTCTCCCCGGCACAAAACCCACTTGTTCTTCTCCTATTAGATCTGGGAGCAATTTGGAAATGCGCTGGCTCAAGAGCTTCGCCCACAACTTCAGATCCGTATTGAGCAAGGAAATGGGTCGATAACTACCGCAGTCCTCCGGATCTGCCCTTCTTTATGCAAAATAGTTATGTGAGCCAATTGGGCCTGGGGAGTGAGAGAAGAACCCGACATCAGAGAGTTGCATAAATTAGCGAAGTGAGGCAACAATACCTCCTTGAACTTTTTATAATAGGCAATCGGGAATCCGTCAGGTCCCGGACTTTTGCCAGACGGGATAGTGTGGAGAGTTGTTTCTATCTCCTGGATAGTGAAAGGCGTTAGTAGGCTGGCTTTCCTAGCTTCAGAGAGGGTAGGTATTTTTATGGATTGAAGGAACGTATCAATATGGTCCTGCATGTGGGGAGGGGTGTTTCTAGAAGCGTCCTCTAGGTTGTATAGCGAGGTATAGAATTTACAGAATTCCTCGGCAATGGCAGGGGTCGTAGTCATTCTATTACCCGATTTAGTCTTTACCGCGTGTTGAGGAAGGGTTGAGACGCATGCATATATATATATATACATACATGCATGCATGCAAACACGTGCGTGCATGTATGATATATATGCATGCATTAATCACGTTATAGGAGGATGTGCGCAGATGTTCCCAGCATCTGCGCACATCTGCCCTTAGTGGCCCACAGGGGCTCATGTAGGCCCATGTGGGATATATGTGATCCCTTTTAATATAGGTAGGGGCTTGTGCCCCCTTATAATGTAGGGGCTTGTGCCCCCTTATATATATATGAATGTTCCCCCTTATACAATCCCCCTTAGAATGTATATTATATACATATTCCCCCCTCCTACACCTGAAACCAGGTGCATCGGTGTGAATGTGCCCCAAGCATTCACACCAATGCAATCTGGCTAATTGCATCAGAATGACTGGACAAGGGTCCGGTCATCCTGATGGATACAAAGAGCTCAGATTCAACTGAATCTGAGCCCTTTGTTGTAATTATCTTCAGCGCCGCTGGAGATAATTACGCATGATAGAAGAAGGGGAAAAGCCTCCCCTCCTCCTATTATGCGCATTCCGACAGTGCGATTACTATCGCACTGTCTGGAATGCTAGGTGCAGCAGGCAGGAGATCTAAAGCGTCTCCCGCCTGTCTGCAGCGCGTCCCCGATGTGCTGGCCAGCGCAGTGACGTCATATCACTGCGCCTGCCCACGTGGATGATGGGGGCGCGAGAGTGCAGGCCGCCGGGGATAAATATCCGGCGGCCCCGGCACTCAGGAGGTAGGGTCAGGGCCCCCCACCTGGAGGACAGTGCGTCCTGCGCTCAGCAAAAGGCGGCCAACCGGACCCCCCCTCCCTGATACCCCCTCACAGAGAAGAGAGCGCAGGCAGCCACCCGGACTGCGCTGCGCTAATACAGGAGGATCGGGACCACCACCGACCTTAAAGCAGAGCGCGTCCAGCGCTCCGGACAAGAGGCCTGACCGGACCCCCCCCCCCCTCCTGAAGGAGAGCGCTTCCTGCGCTCAGGAGGAAGGAGCCATGCCGTCCCCCACCTGGAGCAACAAACCATAAGTACCTGGTTAACCCCTGCCATACCCCCATTCCCCTGGTTAACCCCTGAACCCCCAACACACAATCTGATACCCCTACTCCCTTGTCCTCTGTATCCCTGACCTACACCCCTGGTGCCAACTCCTGTATCCCCTGGTTAACCCCTGCTCTGTTGAGCATGCAGCTGCTCTGAACTGTATAGTTAGTTTATGGGTGGAATTGGGAACGTGTAGTGTAGCTTAGGATTGTATATTTAGTGCTGTATTGTTAGTGTATTGCGTGCGTGGTGTATTGTAAGTAATAAATACCGTAATATTTGTACCCTTTGTGTAGTGTGTACTTGTTAGCGGTAGCGAGTAAGGCGCATGCAGCTAGCATAGTGATTAGTGTAAAGCATAGCAAACGTATTGTGTTATTATTATATAAAGGTATAAATAGGCGGAGTCATCAATAGAGGGCTCCTCCTATTTAGGAATATTAATTATCAATATTCGCATAATATTGGTGATGAATATTCCCCCTTTACACCGCGCTAATAAAGGTCTTATTTCTCTGGGCCTTCAAAAGAGCCGACACTAGTTTAGAACCCTTGTCTCCATGTGAATAATATTTAAACCTTAACGTTTGCAGAGCTCTGGCAGATTTAACATTGAGCACATCCTTTAATTGAGAACGTAGTAGATTCAAATTATTTTGAGTTTCTTCTGACATATTGGATTTATGTTTTCTTTCCAAGTCGGAGATTTGTAGTAAGAGCATTTCTACTTTCTTTGCTCTTAATTTATTTACCCTGGTTCCCATACTAATCAATTCCCCTCTAACAACTGTTTTATGGGCTTCCCACAATATAGTCTTTGAGGTTTCTGGAGTATCATTGACTTTTAAATATTCTAGTATTTTATCTTTTATGAGGTCCCTATTAACCATGTCATCTATAAGCGTGGTATTAAGCCTCCACGATCAAGCTTTAGGTGGAATGTCCTGAAGTCTAAAACAGAAACTGACAGGGGCATGGTCCGACACCGTTATATTCCCAATCGAAGCACTAGTTACAGACAGTAGGGCCGTATTAGATATAAACAAATAGTCCAATCGTTGATAGGATCTGTGGACTTGGGAGAAATAAGTATAATCCTTATCACTCGGATGGAGTATCCTCCATATGTCAGATTCCCAAATCCGCTAGGCTAATTTGAATCCTACGTATCTGTTTCCTGGGGACAGAAGCATGCTTGGATGTGGAATCTTTTGAAAAATCTAAAGCCAGGTTAAGATCCCCTCCCACAATGAGGGTCCCCTCAGCAAAAGTCCTAAGGGCTTCTAATGTCTGGACCACCCATGACACCTGTTTAACATTAGGGGCATACAAGGTAGCGAGCGTAACAATGGAGTCCAAGACTCTCCCTTTAATGAACAAATATCTGCCCTCGGGATTTACTCTTTTATTTAGCACCAGAAATGTTGCTGTTAATCCCTATAGAAACTCCCCTGGCTGCTGACGTATAAGTAGCGTGATGCCAACTGTTAAAATACTTATTTACCATATTGGGTACATGTAAATGCCTAAAGTGTGTTTCCTGCAGAAACGTGATGTCAGCTTTTTCCTTTCTGAGGATGTGATATACCTGGCTATGTTTTTGCGGCGTGTTCATCCCATTCACATTCAGCGTCACTACTGTGACTTCAGCCATATGAGAATTGAAGGAGGTACATAAGGAGCATTATCATCTAATCCTGGACTGATAGGGGTGTTAACAAATGATGAACTAAAACTAACATCAGCCCCTCATAGAAGATGAGGTAAGCCAAAAACCTACTATCGTAGACAACAGAGATGACATACATGGTGATGTATGTGGGGGCAAAGTCTCATATTCCACAAACTTGTGACAAAAAATAAAAAATTCTAGGAACTCGAAATTAGCTTTACTTGAAGCAAGGAGGCCGCTGCCCCCTTGACTTCAAGCCTGACTCGGAGACAGCGCCAACCGACATTAAAACAGCGTTTTTAACGAGCATGAAGAAACACAAAGAGGAAAGAAAAACATGATTAGCAACACACTGGGGGATACTGTAAGGTACTGTGGTCGATTTAATATGCGTTTTGCAGGTGACAGGTTCCCTTTAAAGGTGTTGTCCTGTTTCACTAAGTTGCTTTCAACCTGTTTTGTTTAGTTCAACAATTGCCTCTTTCTCTCCCTATTGATACATTTTGTTTCCCTTTGTTTATAGCTCATTGTCAGGGGTTATGACCACAACTGCAATACTCCAGTGGTGGCCACGTTTGCACGGTGTCTCTTAGGCTACTTTCATACTAGCATTTTAGTTTTTCGGTATTGATTTCCGTCATAGTGGCTCAATACCGGAAAGAAAAGCTTCCGTTTTGTCCCCATTTATTGTCAATGGGGACACAACTGAACAGAACGCTCCAAAATGCATTCCGTTCTGCTTAGTTGCGTTCTCATACTGGAGAGCAAACCGCAACATGCTGCAGTTAGCTTCCGGAATGACCTCCAATGCAAGTCAATGGGGAAGGATCAGTTTTCTCTGCCATATTCTGCTACAATAGAAAACTGATCCGTCCTCCATTGACTTTAAATAGAGTTCATAACAGATCCACCTTGGCTATGTTAAAGATAATACAACCGGATCCGTTCATAACGGTTGCAGACAGTTGTATTATCAGTAACTAAAGCGTTTTTGATGAATCCTGCTGAATCCAGTAAAAACACTATTGTGAAAGTAGCCTTACTCTTTTCTTATCTGTGCTGGCTGGGAACATGTGCGGCATCTCCCAACTTGGCTGACAGGGACAGCTCCTGGGCATGTACATTAGCCCAGGAACTGTTTGCCAAAGCAATGCAGAGCGCAAGCAGCTGCTGTAGATGCTGCTAATAGACTTGTTAGCTATTAGCTGCATTAGGTGTGTGCTCGTACAGGCAAGAGAGGTCGGCATAACGTTCCTAGCCTGTACTGTCAAAGTGAAAGGTACCGCGCACACATAGCACAGAAAGTGGTGAGCTGCAGCAGGGGAAAGGAGGTGAGAATGAGAGATGGGACAACCCATGAGCCCTGTATACATAACTGTATACATAACTGGTGATGAACAAACCCAGCCTGCCACGGTTGGGACTGTACTGGACATTTTGGTGTCCATGTACTGAACCCGAACACGCCAAAGCCTGTGTCCAGATTCGTTGTTCGTAGTTTAAATAAACACTGTACCAGTAAGTACGGGTAGGGACGTTATTACTCCCTAACTGCCCACTAGGTAAAAGTAGTGGCAGCTGCGCCTGAGGCAGACCGAGGTTTGTGGCATGTCCTACCGCCCCCTAGGATTGCTAGATGTTTCTCGTTGCCTCCTACTACTAATTTGCTTCCTCTTCTACCGCCTCCTAATCTGGTCAGCACACCACAGCAGGCTGTTCTGAAACTCCTATGTTTGGGGTAAAAAACCCACACCGGCATGGAAGAACAGAACATTAAGTGGTTGGTGCCGGTGAGTCTCAAGCCTGGTCTGATGGTGGTGTGACAACGGGCGAAATCCTGTAGCAGCTCTGGGGCTAGCCGGTTTGATGCAAATCCCTTGAAATTGGTGGTGCAGAGGTTCCTGAAGAATTACCCCGATATGTCTGTGCTGCTGCAGAAAGAGAGCACCATGTGTGTGTTCTTCCGGCGTTCTCACCCTGCTGCACCTCACCTGTCTGCGCTGCAGCGTAACGTTGTCCTTCCTGCTCACCGAACTCCACCTTGTATATGCTGGATAGTAAGAGACTGTGCGAGCAGCAGCAGGCGATAGTGGAGTATCAGCTGCAGCACACACGGGTGAGTCGCTCTGGGGAACAGCAACATTTCACCACGAATGAGTGGGCTCCATGCGGGACTTGTGTGCTGTGTTGCGCTGCTTCAAGTACTCCAACAACATGGCCAGAGGAAAAGCATGCCACAATATACAGCACCACCAATTGATAGAACCCATCTTATCAGGAGGCAGAGTTTCAGCAACATGGTGGAACAGTACATGTGCACACATCTGCACGTACTGACAGGTCTGCCCCATTTAACTTCTGGGTCTCCAAATTAGGCACATGGCCTGAGCTTGCCCTTTACACCTTGGAGGTGCTGCCCTGCCCTGCAGCAAATGTATTGTTTGAACGTGTGTTAAGCATGGCGGGGGGTGATCACAGACAAGTGCTTCCGCCTGTCCACAGCCAAAGTGGACAAGCTCATGTTCATTAAAATGAACCAGGCATGGATCCCACAGGACTAGTCCATACCTTGGCCAGAGTCGAGAGGTATACTGGCCGCACCCAGCCATTTTTGTACTCTAGCGCAGTTTGTGCATTCTCTTTGCTATTTCCCAATGTTTTGGGGCCTCCACAAAACAAAAAACAAAACAAAAAAACCTCCTACTCCACTGGGACCTCAACCTCCAGGCTCAAGATTATTATGCAGAGAAATATAACAGGTACACCCAGACATTGTTGTACCCCAGCGCAGTTTGTGCGTTCTCTTTTGAAACCTCTCAATGATTGGTGGTTGACAGTTACCCCCCGACCCCCCCTAAAAAAAAAAAAAAAAAAAATGTGTCTGTAAAAGTTATGAAAAAATAAATAAAAATAAGAACATATAAACAAAAAAATAGAACATATCATATTCTTGTCCAGAGCCATGAACAAGAAAAGGCATTACTATCATAGTGCCGGTGTCAGTGTTTTGCAGAGCCGCAATTTGCGGACTGCAAACTAGTTGCGGACGTGTGACTGTACCCTAATTGTTGGGGGAGAGGAAATTCTTCTCTAAAGTGTGTTTGTGAAAAACATGATTTTTTTTTTTTTTAATTAACCCCTTCAGGACACTTTTCACCTTCGGAACAGAGCCTAAATTTGCAAATCTGACATCTGTCACTTTATCTGGTGAGAACTTTAAAACGCTTTTACTTATCCAGGCTATTCTGAAAATGTTTTCTTGTCACATATTGTACTTTATGACAGTGGTAAAATTGAGTCAAAATATTTATAAAAAAAATAAAAAATTTACCCAAAATTTGGAAACATAAGGAAAATTCCAAATTTCTATTTCTCTACTATTATGAGGCCTCATGCACACGACCGTTGTGTGCATCCGTGTCCGTTGTTCCGTTTTCCGTGATTTTCTGCGGACCCATGCACGGTTTGTCACCCGTGTCCGTGATCCGTGTTTCCTGTCTGTCAAAAAAATAGGACCTGTCCTATTTTTTGGACGGACAACGGTTCACGGACCCATTCAAGTCAATGGGTCAGTGAAAAAACACGGAGGCACACAAGATTGCCACCCGCATCCGTGATCCGTAGGCTACTTTAGCACAGACTGATCCGCAGATCTGTCTGCATACAGCTTTTTCAGAGCTGAGTTTTCACATCGTGAAAACTCAGATCCGACAGTATATTCTAACACAGAGGCGTTCCCATAGTGATGGGGACGCTTCAAGTTAGAATATACTAAGAACTGTGTACATGACTGCCCCCTGCTGCCTGGCAGCATCCAGTAGCATCCTGGTTGCCATTGTTACCGATCGGAGCACCAGCGATTAAACTGGGACTCCGATCGGAACTCTCTGCTGCCACCAATGATTGGGGGGGGAGGCCGCACTGGCCACCAATGAATTTAATTCAGGGGAGGGAGGGCCGGGGGGGCGCACTGGCCATCCACGAATTTAATACAGGGGAGGGAGGGCCGGGGGGCTGCACTGGCCACCAATGAATTTAATTACAGGGAAGGGAGGGGGGGCCGCACTGGCCACCAATGAATTAAAAACTGGGGAGGGAGGGGGTCTGCTCCCTGCTGCCTGGCAGCAGCTGATCTCTTACAGGGGGCTATGATATGCACAATTAACCCCTCAAGTGCGACACCTGAGAGGTTAATTGTGCGGATCACAGCCCCCTGTAAGAGATCGGATGCTGCCAGGCAGCAGGGGACAGTCATGTACACAGTTCTTAGTATATTCTAACTTGAAGCGTCCCCATCACTATGGGAACGCCTCTGTGTTAGAATATACTGTCGGATATGAGTTTTCACGATGTAACTCAAATCCGATGGTATATTCTAACATAGAGGCGTTCCCATGGTGATGGGAATGCTTCAAGTTAAAATATACCATCGGATTGGAGAAAACTCTGATAGGGACTCCTGACTTTACATTGAAAGTCAATGGGGGACCATATTGTGTCAACGTCAAACGGATCCGTCCCCATTGACTTGCATTGTAAGTCAGGACGGATCCGTTTGGCTCCACACGGCCAGGCGGACACCAAACGACTTTTTTTTCCCCCTTCATGTCTGGTAATCCTCCAAAAATCACGGAAGACACACGGAAGAAAAAACGGACATGGATCACGGAACAACGGAACCCCGTTTTGCGGACCGTGAAAAAATACTGTCGTGTGCATGAGGCCTAATAGATAGTAATACCTCCAAAAATAGTTATTACTTTACATTCCCCATATGTCTTCTTCATGTTTGGATCATTTTGAAAATTACATTTTTGGGGACGTTAGAAAGCTTAGAACTTTAGAAGCAAATCTTAAAATTCTGTTCAGTTATGAAGTAGCTTTCTGGGGCTTACATAAATCACCCCATTTTAGAAACTACACCCCTCAAGCTATTCAAAACGGATTATACAAATGTTGTTAACTCTTGCCCCATGAGAATTAAAGGAAAATGGGAAAGAAATTAGCAGATTTTACATTTTCATAATTTTTTTTCTGCCACACATCAAAGGTAAACAGTAAAAAAAAACTCAAAATCTATTACCCTGAATCTGGAGTTTAGAGAAACACCCCATGTGTGCTCAAAAACTGATGTATGAGCACACAGCAGGCTTCAGAGTGAAAGGAGCACCATAAGGCTTTTGGAGAGCGGATTTAGCTGGAATGGTAATTGGGAGCTATGTCACATATGAAGACACCCTGAGGTGGTCCTATAATGGAAACCCCCAAAAAGGGACCCCATTCCGGAAACTACACCCCTCAAAGAATATTTCAAGTTGTGTAGTGAGTACTTTGCCCCATCAGGCATTTCACAGAATTAGGAAACACATGGCTGTGAAAAGGAAAAAAATATAAAATAAAATCCAGAAAAAGTTGCTTTACACCCACATTTTTCACTTTCCCAAAGGGTAACAGGACAAAATGCACACCACATTTTGTTGCCCATTTCCCCCCGAATACACCAACACCCCATATGTGCTCAAGAAAGGATGTATGGGAGCATAGCAGGCTTCAGAGAGGAAGGAGCACCATATGGCTTTTGGAAAGCAGATTTAGCTAGAATGGCAATTGGGAGCTTTGTCGCATATGAAGACACCCTGAGGTAGCCCTACAGTGGAAATCTCCAAAAAGTGACCCCATTCTGGAAACTACACCCCTCAAGGAATATTTGAAGGTGTGTAGTGAGCACTTTGACTCATCAGGCATGTCACAGAATTAAGAAAAAAATGCACCCACACTTTGTTCCCCATTTCCCCCATATGTGCTCAACAAATTATGTATGGGCGCACAGCAGGACTCTAGAGTCAAACAGCAAAATATGGATTTTGCTAACCTGAATTGGCAGACATTGATTTTAGGTGCCAATGCAGCATTTAAAAGATTCCGGAGGTCCCCAGAAATTAAAAACCCCAAGAAGTGACCCCATTTTGGAAAGAGCACCCCCATACGAACATTGTAAGTGGTAGAAAGGTTACTTTTCAGCATACAGGTGTCTCACAGAAGGCAGAGACACTTGTTAAAGGTTTTTAAAGCACACATTTCTGAAAATGAAAAATTACTAGCAGACCTAAATTTTTCACTTTCACTAGAGGTTAAAAGAGAAAATGCACCCCAGTATATGTTCCCCATTTTCTCCCTATTCAGGAAACACCCCATACGTGCTTGTAGCCTGCTGTATGGGCGCATAGCAGGGCTCAGAATGGGAGGAACACTGTGTGGCTTTTGGAGGGCAGATTTAGCTGGAATAATTTTCAGGCACCATGTCTCAATTGAAGACACCCTGAGTCACCCCGACAGTGAAAACCACAAAAACGAGGCTCTTATGGGGGCCAAAACAAAATTGAATAAATGCCCCATTTAATTCACACACTTCAAAGTATTGATCTAGGGGTATAATGGAAATTTTTAAGGTTTTTAATTTAATTTTTTTTCTGGGGGGGGGGGATATTATTAGATTGCCAAATGGAAAATGATAAACTAAAATGTATTTGCATGGATTATTTCATTAATAAATGAAATTAACTTAATGGATATCAGTGGAGGTGTGATAAACTTGAAAGCACTCTCCAATGCAGAGGCCAGGTTTAGAGGTGCAGGTCTGACAATAGTGAGTGGTGTATTTCCTAATCCCTCTAAGCGAGCAAACGCAACACCTTTTTTGGGGTCACCTTTTTTTTCTGTGGGGGAAAAGTACTCGAAGGAAATGCTGTCGAGGGAAATGCTGCCCATGTATTATTCTTGAGACCCCAGAAGCACCGCTGACTGAAATACTGCCCTCTCCTTCTTGAAAGTCAAAAATACATATTTTTTTCCTGAAATTGCAAGAAGGTTCCCCCAGGACTAGCTGTTCTATGGGTGACAAAGGCATTATATAGTGACACTTGGGTTAGGTACACAGATAATTTTTTGCACCACACCTTAGATTTTCTTAAGGCACTGTAGGGCTGTAGTACCTGGTCTAAAAGATCCACTCTGCCCATGAACTGGCTGCAATCCTGGATACACACAGGCTTGGTGTTCTGCTTTGGACTGGGACTGGAAGGACTCATTTTCATGGATGGTAGTTAACACAAGAACATCCCGTTTGTCCTTGTATTTTAGCAACTTAAAATTTTCTTAACAAACAGCCCTGCTTTCCCAACGACGCACTGTTTGGTCTATAAAGGATTTAGGGAGCCCTTTTTGTTTTTGTCTAATTGTGCCACATGTGCCTATGCCTCTGGCAGTAGAGGGAGACTATTGTAAAAGATGTTTCCGTGGTCCAACAGGGGGTGGACTAAATCCCATACTATCTTTGGAATTTTGAATTTTTCCCCTCGTAAATACGAAAGCACAATGTATACCCGTATACACTTTCACAGGCCTTATATAACTTCACGCCATACCTAGTCCATTTATTGGGGAGGTACTGGCGGAAATGTAATCGGCCTTTGAAGTGGACCAATGATTCATCCACTGACAGGTATTTTTTTGGGGGTATATACTTGACCAAATTTGGAATTAGAGTGGTTAATCACTGGAAACAGGAAACAACGTGGAGATCTTTAAATACTCCCCTCCCCTTACCTGCTCCAGTAAATAACCGAAAAACTCTGGAATGGATGCAACAAAATTAATCTTTATGTGTTATTGAGAATTAGACAAGGATACTCTCCAAGAAAGACAAACAAAAATATATATATTTTTTTTTATTTTAAATAAAAGTTAGAATAATCATTGGGAGGGAAATTCCCCGTGCCGCTGTGGGGGCTAGAGGAAAAACCAATTACCGGTAAGTAATTGAAATCTTTCCAAACACCCCCACAGCGGTACGACAGGAGGAATAACATAGGAATCCCATATCAGGGGAGGACAACAGCAAATAACACTCTGCGAGCAAATGATAATTCCCTGTTCTTCAACACATCTAACTGATAATGTCTAAAGAAAGTAGAAGGTGACGACCAGGTGGCTGCCTGGCAAATTTGTTCTAACGGAACCTCCGCTGATTCAGCCCAAGAGGCTGCTACCGATCGGGTGGAATGGGCCTTTAAGCCTGCCGGGGGAGGAACCCCCCTTAAGTCATAACAAGTCAAGATTGTCGATCTAATCCATCGACTAACAGATGCCTTGCTTGCCGCGTTTCCCCTATTTGGGCCTGCAAACTGAACAAATAGTCTGTCCGTCATCCTGAGATCTTCTGTAGCCTTTAGGTAGGTAAGAACGGTTCTTCTTACATCCAGGTTATGGAAGCGTCTTTGTTCCTGACTGCCTGATGGGGATCCAAAGGAAGGCAGGGACACTTCCTGAAGACAGTGGAACTTAGAGACCACCTTGGGTAAAAAAAGAGGGAGAATGTCTCAGTACTATCATATCATCCTTGCTGGACAGGTATGGGGGCCTGCACGAGAAAGCCTGTATCTCCCCCACCCTCCTAGCCGAGGTGATGGCTATTAAGAAAACTGTTTTAAAAGTAAGCATCTTTAGAGATATTTCAGATAAGGGCTCAAAAGGGCTGTCTGATAAGGCTGCTAAGACTAGATTTAAGTCCCAAGGAGGGACAGTGGACCTCACTATTGGCTGTTTTCTCCGAGCTCCTTTCACAAATCTCTTAACAAGGTCTATGTCTGCTAATTTTATATCAAGTAAGGCACTCAAGGCTGATATATGGACCTTTATAGTGCTTACTCTTAGCCCCTTCTGAAGACCTGACTGGAGGAACTCTAGGACCTTAGTGATTATAAGGGGACCTCTGGTATCCCCCCCCCCCTGTAAATCTTCTGAAAGACTGCCAGATCCTGTCATAGATCTTAGAAGTCACCTTTTTGCGACTAAAAAGAATCGTGGAAATTACCGCGTCCGAGAGGCCCTTCCCCTTTAATATTTCCCGCTCAGTCTCCATGCTGTCAACTGAAGTTGTGTTGTCTTGGGATGCCATACTGGGCCCTGGTGAAGGAGATCCGGGATGTTTGGTAGATGCCACACGTCTCCTGCCGACATCCTCACTAGGAGAGGGAACCATGGCCTCTTGGGCCAGTAAGGAGCAATCAGGATCAGATTGTGGTTCTCCTGAAGTACCTTTTGCAGCACCTTGGGGATTAACGCAAAGGGAGGGAAGGCATACAGGTTTACTCTTGGCCATGGGTGGGAGAGAGAGTCCACTATAAGAGGGTGATCTGAATAGGCCAGAGAGCCGAACTTCTCTACTTGTCTGTTTTGGCGCGTGGCAAACAGATCTATTTCTGGAAGGAACCATGTTTGTGCTATCTGATGGAATATCCTTGGGTTTAAGGACCATTCTCCTTTTTTCAAGATATCTCTGCTGAGAAAATCCGCCACTGTATTGTCTTCTCCCCTTATGTGAACTGCCGATATTGATAGTATGTTTCTTTCTGCCCACTGGAAAATCTCTCTTGAGACCCTCGCCAAGGATGGGCTTCTTGTGCCCCCCTGTCTGTTCAGATAGGCCACCGCTGTGGTGTTGTCTGAGAGTATTCTCACTTCTTTCCCGTGGACTTCTGAGTGAAGGGCCTTCAAGGCCTCCCATACTGCCCTTAGCTCCTTCAGGTTGGAAGAGGCTAGGATTTGATTTTCTTGCCAGCCCCCCTGTATTACGGACCTGTCTGAAAAGGCCCCCCAACCGTTCTTGCTGGCGTCTGTAGTGATAGTGACTACATCTGTTTGCCGCCACGGGACGCCTGTGTTTAGATTTTGGTTGATCAACCACCAATTTATAAAGTCTCTTACATATTGAGGGACTCTTACTCTCTGTTCCAGAGAAGCTTTGCTCTTGTCCCATTCCCTGAGCATGAAGGCCTGGAGGGTTCTTGAGTGAGCCTGAGCCCACCTTACTGCTGGGATAGCTGAGGACATTAGACCCAAGATTCTCATTATTGACCTGATTGTCACTCTTGAACTGCTGCGGAACAGCGTAAATTCCTGATGATAGTCTGGACTTTTTCCTGTGGGAGGAAGGTCCTCATGAGGCCTGAATCCAGCAGCATTCCTAAAAAGATCTTCCTTTTTTCAGGCTGGAGGTCTGACTTTTCTATGTTTATTAGCCACCCCAGGTCTGTTAGGCTCTGCTTCACTATTTCTATCTGTTCTAATAGGAGACTTTCTGACGCAGCGGCTATAAGGAAGTCGTCTAAGTACGGCACAACTAATATGCCCCTTAGATGAAGATCCGCTATCACCTCTGCCATCACTTTGGAGAAGACTCTTCGTGCTGATGTAATGCCGAAAGGGAGGACCTGGAATTGATAATGTGGTACTCCCGAACCCTGTTGTACTGAAAATCTTAGGAATTTCTGATGCTCTCTGCAGATTGGAATGTGGTAGTACGCGTCGGTAAGGTCTAGGGTTGCCATAAAGGTGTTTCTCTGTAACAGACTTATAGTGGAGTTTATGCTCTCCATCTTGAACCGTTTGTAGAGTAGATGTTGGTTCAGTTCCTTTAAGTTTATAATGACTCTGTATGAGCCGTTCGGTTTTTTGACTAAAATTAAGGGGGAATAATAACCTGTTCCCTGTTCTGCTAGGGGAACTGCCGCTATAGCTTCTTTTTGTAAAAGGATTTTTACCTGATCTAGTATTAGAGCTTGGACTGGACCGGCTTTTTGGGTGATGTGGAACACCTCCTGGGAAAGAGTGGAAAACTCCAACTTTAGGCCTGATGAGACTACGTCCAAAATCCATGGGAAATTGGAGATATTCTCCCAGACTGGAAGGAAGTACTTCAGCCTTCCTCCTACCCTGCATCTGGCGTCATTGCTTTGATGACTTTTGGGAGGAGTCAGAGGCGTTGAATAAAAACCCTCGACCTCTTCCCGAACGCCACCGGGGGGAAAAATCCTTTCTCTTTTGGTCCTGCCTGCCCCTAGATGTGGGAAAAAACCGTCTGACGAAAATTCTTTTGTTCCGTAGGAAACCCCTTCTTTCTGTCTGTGGCTTTTTCAAGGATGTCGTCCAGTAACGATCCGAACACCCTATCACCTTCGCAGGGGATGCCGCAGAGCTTGTTTTTGGATTCCGCATCACCTGACCAGGACTTAAGCCACACCGCCCTTTGGCATCGGCCAAAAATGTTGCCGCCTGTTTAAGAACTGGAAGGGAAGCTAAAATATCCTCTCTAGGGGTTCCTGATACTAGGTGCTCCTCCAGCTGGTTTAACCAGATAGACATGGACCTGGCTGTATATGTTGCGGCTACGCTAGGTCTAAGGATGGACATGGAAGCCTCCCAAGATTTTTTCAGTAGGGCCTCGCTTCTTTTATCCATAGGGTCTTTTAAGAGACCTAAATCCTCAAAGGGTAAGGCTGACTTTTTCGTAATCTTTGCTACGGGGGCATCCACCTTAGGACATTTGTCCCAAGAGGACGTATCTTCCTCAGCAAAGGGATATTTTCTTTTTAGGACCCTAGATACGCTTGGTCTCTTCTCCACATCGGTCCACTCCTTATTAATTAACTTTATAATATTAGAGTGGAGAGGGAACACCCTCTTCCTTTTTTCTCCTAAGCCCTTAAACATTAAATCTTGTATAGTCTTGGACTGTTTAGACTCCTCTAGGTTTAGAGTTGCCCTAATGGTTTTTAATAATACTTCGGTCTCCTCAATGGAACAAAGAGGCTTCCCGGACTCATCTTCAGAGGAAAGAGGTTCAGACTCTGAGAGTTCCCCTTCATCAAAGTCCACCTCCTGATATTCTGCCTCTAAAGTCGCGGGCATCTCAGACATAGAAGTAGAAGGCTTCTGGGACGTAGCAGCTAGTCTTTGATCCACAGCGCTGCTTACTTCGTCCTTAATAATATTCCTAATATTATCCAATAAGGAAGGAGACTCTTCTGCCACAATCTTCTCCAAACACTTGGTACAAAGGGCTTTTTTTATATCCTGACGGTAGGGCCTTTTTACAAATGGAACACTTCTTGACACGCTGGGCCTCTGATTTCTGAACTTCCCTGACCTATATCAGATAAAAGTCAGAAAATGTGTTTAATAAAAAAAAGGGGGCTGCCTAGTTTCTAGAAAGGGAGAGGAACAGTCCCTTATCCAGTGTAGAAGGTCAGAAACCTAAGCCCCACAGTGAATCACAGGCAATATACATTCATCATTTCCCTCCAGAGGAGGGTAGCTTACCGGGCTGCCGGTCTTAGAAAGATCTGAGGGTCTGCGCATTGCGTCCTCTCCTGATGCAGACATGCTGCAGGCTGTTCTCAGTACACCGCCGATTCCCGCCGCTTTTTTGAAGTTGGTGCAGGGAAGTGACGTCCAACTCCGGCGCCTGTGAGCTCACGCGACCCTTGATCTTGTGGCCTCCTTCTCGCGATATCAGCGAGGAAGCGCTGCCCGGGGCTGCCTCCACCGGAGGACTTGTGCCTGGGAGACAGGGAGAACCGCACCGCAGTCCCGCGATCCTGCTCCCCTAACGACCTGCCGGCGATCCTGCTGATGGGCGAAAGAAGTCCCACTAGCGACAGAACTCCACGTCTTGCTCCCAGAGGGACAGGAAACAACTGGAGCAGGTAAGGGGAGGGGAGTATTTAAAGATCTCCACGTTGTTTCCTGTCCCTGGGGAGGCGGGGTATCCTCCTGTCGTGCCGCTGTGGGGGTGTTTGGAAAAAAGAATATCTTTGATCCAATATGAACATACTTGTATTGTTGTTTATTTATAATGCCCATGCTTAGGAGAAGTCCCCAAAACTTTTGCATTTCAGTCGTGTCAGTAGTGGTCCATTTGTGGGGCCTTGAAAGATAATTGTCTGGATGGGAGGCAATAAATTGCTCTGCATATATATTTGTTTGTTCCACCATCAAGTTAATTAGGTCATCAGTGAAGAATAACTTGAAAAAATTAATTTCACTGAAAACTGTGATATCTACATTGATGCCTGGAGTGGCTGTAACAGCGGGCAGCTGGGGCACAGTTATCTGCGGAGATCCATGAAGAGTCACTTGTACGGGGCTGCGACTGCGCAGTACCCCTAAGATGCCTACGATTAATCATTTGAGGAAGATGAAACTAAAAATGTCACTTCATCTCCACTGTTGGAGTCAGTGTCCTCAAAAAGCACAGCATGTGCCTCTTTGGCAGTGAAAAGCCGTTTAGTTATTTTAAACTGTAAACTAACGTAGATTTTTTTTTGTTTTTTATTTTTATTTAACAGTGAACTAAAATCCTGTATATTCTTTAGGATAAAAACTTCCTGAGTCACTTGGCAGTTATTGACAGGTGTCACAGATAGCACAGATGGCTGGCGATGAGCCTCAGAAGGCTGAAAATTATACACAGGGGTCTAGTATGGGGCACAGAGTAGTGCCAATATCCTTATTGGGGCAAAAAAAGGGGTTAATTAATGTATTATTTTACAATTATAGGTGGCACAAATCCACATGGGGCATAGGAGACTTATATTTTACAGAATGGTGTAACTCAAGCACAGGGCACGAGTATGTACACTGTAAAAAGGTACCTGGAATCATCGTGGATGGAAGGTATGTGTCACCGAAGTTCCTGGCCTCGGTGAAGTAATAGCCAGTATTTTGTGTCAGAAGCAGCAATTACTAATTAACACAGTGAGATTTAGCATGGCTGTCATAGCTGATACTGGACGGATCTTACTGGGATTAGTCAAAGTGCTGGGTGGGTGACTAATCTCCATGTTCCAGGCCAGGTTATTCCAGGCATAAAAACCAGCCAGCACAGCCAGGTGTGGTGAATTTACCTCTCTCTGGCAGGAGTTCAGGAGTCTGTGTGCTGTGAACTGAGGGCTGTGCTTTCCTTGTGTCTGAAAAAAACACCAAGCCACCTGCGTTTTGTTATACACCAATGTGTGAAATAAAAACACTGCTATTTGATTCAATAACTTTGCCTCTATACTGCATCCACTAGTCCTAACTACCAGAGCGAATCCCCACAATAGGTGGAGGATGCGGGCAAGCGCAGTGAGCCTGGCGTGAATGCGGATATATTTTTAGGTTTGCATATTTAGGCACAGTTGTATGTCGTACATCAAACCAGCTGTATTTCAACCCGTGTCCCACGACAAAATGGAGGATGTTGTGAAGGTCCTCATGGAGGCTAATTTGCAGCAGCGAAAGACCAACCTGCACCAACAAGAGGCTAATAAGCAGCAGCAAGAGACCAACCAGTTGTTGCTACAACAAGTCATGGCTTTACAGACAGCAGGAGCAACGGCAAGCGTTCATGATGAACGGAAAGCAGTCCGTGCAGCGATCCCCAAGATGACACCCGCAGACGACATTGAAACCTACCTGCTGATGTACAAGAAAGTTGCCACCAGGGAAAAGCTGCCCTGAGACCAGTGGGGTGAGGTTGTCGCTCCTTTCCTGGCATCAGAGTCCCAGCGGGTCTATTTTGACTTGCCGGACGATCAAGCGGCCAACTACCCAAAGGTAAAGGATGAGATTTTGGCAAGACTGGGGGTGAACGTGTTTCTCTGGGCCCAGCGGGTACATCAGTGGGGGTTTAAGCCGGCTGAGCCCACAAGACCCCAGTATTATGACTTACTCCACATTTTGCAAAAGTGGCTACAGCCTGATGTTCTGAGTCCGACGTCTATGCTGGATAGAATATTGGCAGACATATTATGGAGGGCGCTGCCACCCCCTCTCCAGCACTGGATATGAACGCTTGCTCCAGAACCGGACGGCTGTGTGATGTGAAGCTCTGAGCCAGACGATTCCCTCACAAGCACAGATCTTTAGCTAGTTAGCCCAAAATGGTCAAGATTGGAGGCACAAGGGCCGCTGACACCCAGGAGCCGACCAGATCAGCATCCCAGGCTGGCGATATGGATAAATTCATAAAGAAAGCCGCGCAGACATATGCGGGCAGAGAATCCAGGATGGTGCCGGAACCTCCTTGCACACCGAAGAGCAAACAGCAAGCTGGAAGCGCTGCTGACAAGGTGAGAGAGGACTCCCTAGAGGCAGAAGCACTCCCGCTTTCCAGATCCTTTCTAAAAGGAAGCTCTGATGGAAGCCCTGGAACCTATTAAATCTGACCTTAACTCCATTAAAGAGGACATGAGACACATAGGGAGAAGGGTGGAAGTTCTGGAGGAAGCACATACCGTCCTTACTGCGCACCAGAATGCGATTTCCCCTAATCTGAGTTTACACCAAAAGCACCTGAACTCTCTATACACGCAATTACAAGATCAGGAAAACAGGTGGCCGGCGCAACAATCTGCGCTTCAGGGGCATCCCTGAATCGGTGGGCCCTGATGAGATCCCAGAAACAGTAATGCAAATCTGCTTGAAACTCTTGGGCCCAGACTCTACACACGAAGTCATCATTGAAAGAGCCCATAGAGCATTGCGTCCTAAGCCTTAGCCCACAGACCCTCCTAGGGACATAATTTGTAAATTTTTGCACTTTCCGGCCAAAGAGGCAATCCTAAATAGCGCAAGAAACACTCTACAATTGACTTGGGACGATAACCCGATTTCTATATACCAAGACCTAGCTCAATCTACATTGAAAAAAACATATCTCTTAAACCACTTACTGATCTGCTGAGGAACAGAAAGGTCATGAATAAGTGGCTTTTTCCATTAGGACTTTCCTTCTTTCATAACGGCCGCAGGATCTCCATTTAATCCTATGGCGACTTGGAGAAAGCCTACGACATCCTGCAAATCCCACCGCTCCCGGTCGAAAATTAGGAAACAGTCCAGGACTTTGGTAACATACCTATCCTTCCTTCAGTAGAACCCTGGGAGACCCCTCACACTCAAAGGTCTCAAAAAGCAAGAAGAAATAGTCAGGCTCCTTCCTCCAAGCGTTGGTCACTTACAGAAGAATGACCAGACAAGGAAAAGTCCTTCATTTCCTTTCACTAGAGGAGGACTTTCTATTTGCTGGAGCCCTGGTGAAAGAAAAGGGTGAAATACGCTTTCCCTGCATAGAAGTTTATATACCAAAATACCTATTTAGAAGGCCCAAACTACATACATCTATATCGTTATGTATTTGCAATATTAATATAGGCTTTACTATGTTTGCCGCTTAATGTATGTTTCGCTAGGGACGTAGTTTCACCCTCTCTAATCCTAATTCCCGTACAAGCCGGGGCTCCAACCCAACCTAAAATATCTTTCTTTATTGATGGTTTGTCGAGGTTGCTCTTTGGTAAGAGAACCATTTTACCCCCCTATGCTCCTAGAGTTACAAAGCTCTTATTTGTTGGTGCCAACTAGGTTCTGTTTTTGTTTTGGTGTTAGTATTTTTGTTACTTATTTTCTTTTGTCCTTAGACAGGATTCAGAGGCACATTAAAATATGTAGAGTATCACAGGCCATGCATTTCCGATTTCAGAAAAAATATCTTTGTCTAGCTCCATTAACCTATATTCTGTTTAACACTAGGAATATGGAGAACGTAAGCAGTGAGATATGCATCCTCCCTACAATTCCATGGAGACGGCACTTACCTCAAGGTGGCACCCTCTTTCTACTTCAGTTGGTGGGTGAGACATACTTGTCACACATGTCTTTAGCCTGGTCCGCACCCTCACATTTTTTCAAATATGTCTGATCTTAAACTTGTCTCTTATAATGTCAAGGGATTGAGATCGCCTTCAAAAAGATGTCAGATCCTATCTCTCTTGAACAAAGAGAAAGTTCTATAGTTTTCCTGCAGGAAACCCACTTCAAACATGACAATTACCCTAACCTCTCTTTCTCCAAATTTCCTATTTGGTACCATTGTGGAGCTGGGGGTGCCGCCTCGAGGGGCGTCATTGTTGGTTTCCATAGAGATCTACCCTTCCATTACAAATCCCATATCCAAGACCCAGAAGGTAGATTTCTTATTCTTAAAGGCTTAGTGGGTACCTCATTATATACTCTTGTGAACATATACGCACCTAATGAGGATCAGATTAGCTGGCTTTCCACTCTAATATCACTAGTAGAAACCCATAGAGAAGGCATACTAATTATGGCAGGTGACTTTAATTTAGCTTTTAACCCCCTGATAGACACCACATCCAAGAAGTCTTCAGTTTCCTTAAAAGCTCTCAACTCCTTACATTCTAAACTCCAAAATTTAGGTGTCATTGACGTTTGGAGATGTCATAACCCTAAGGGATTAGATTATTCCTTTTATTCCCCAGCAAATAAATCCTATAGCAGGATCGACTATATCCTAATCTCTAAAGAACACTTACAATTGTGCTCATCCTCTTGGATAGGGGACATAACCCTAGCAGATCACTCCCCTATATTTTGTGATATCCATCCACCAAATAGATCTAATAAACACTCGTGCTGGAGATTTAATGAATCTCTACTTGGGAGTGATAAACACAAGACTCAAATAGCCTCCTTCCTTGAAGAGTATTTCATAACCAATAATTCCCCGGAAATTTCCCCCCCCAGATACTTTGGGACGCCCACAAGGCTTATATCAGAGGCAGACTAATTAGTCTCTG
Organism: Bufo gargarizans; assembly: GCF_014858855.1. Taxonomy (NCBI): domain Eukaryota; kingdom Metazoa; phylum Chordata; class Amphibia; order Anura; family Bufonidae; genus Bufo; species Bufo gargarizans. The sequence goes on from NC_058087.1 coordinate 108,960,397, forward strand.
CTCGTTTCTTTAAAAAAAAAAAAAAAAAGAGTCTGCGAAAAAGCTTTTTACCCTACTATTCAAAATCCATATATTGTAAAAAGCCCATAAACAATCCCTACTTGCCTCACATTTAGCTGAACTTTCCTCCCTTAGAACGGAATTGAAAAATTTTCTTAACGAGAAATCAGCAAAATATTACCTTGTGCTCAACAAAAATTTTTTGCCCATGGTAACAGGGCCTCTAAATTTGCAATGCAGAGAATTAAACAGAGGCGTATTTCCCGCTATATTCAGAGCATTAAATCCCCACAAAATACTCACCTGTTTAAAGCACATGAAATAGCTGAGCAATTTAAAAAAAATTATGAGACCCTTTAAAATCTCCCTCCCACTACGCTTCCAGACACCACACTGGATAGGAGGTCCAACATCAACTCCTTTTTATCTTCTTTAAAACTGCCATCTCTTTCCACATCCCAAGGACTATCTATTTCCAAGCCATTTACCATTGCCGAGATTGTAGTCTCCATTAAATCAACCCCTAAAGGTAAATGCCTGGGCCCGGGCGGAATACCCATAACATACTACTCTACATTTAAAGATATACTTCTCCCTTTTCTGCTTCCAATTTTTAATCTTGCCTTAGAAAAACACCCACTTACTTCGGACATGACCAAAGCTACCATTACAGTCATCCCTAAACAGGGCAAAGATCCCACTTCATGTTCTAATTATCGCCCAATCTCTCTACTAAATGTGGACCTTAAACTGCTATCTAAAATGTTAGCTACTAGATTAAAAAGCCTCTTGCCACATCTAAGCCATCCTGACCAGGTCGGCTTTGTTAAAGGCCGTGAAGGAAAGGATAATACTACAAAAGTACTAAATGCTTTATTTTATGCCTCCCATAGAGCCTCACCCTTAGTCTTGATTGGCACGGATGCCGAGAAAGCTTTCGATAGAGTGGACTGGACCTTCATTTCCTCGACTCTGTCGAAATTTCAATTACCTGAAGCATTTATAAATGCTGTCTTTTCCATGTACTCCCGCTCCTCGGCATCCGTGTCAGTCAATGATACTTTATCCCCTTGTTTCCCCATAAAGAATGGGACAAGACAGGGTTGTCCACTCTCCCCCCTTATATTCGTCCTAGTGATGGAGACCCTACTACAATCCCTTAGACAAGATACAAATATCAAGGGTTTGACAGTAAGTGGATGTGAATTTAAACTGTCGGCTTTTGCAGATAACTTACTGATTCTCACGACTAACCCACTTGTATCCATACCAGTAATACTGTCTAAACTTAGTCTTTTTGGCTCCCTATCCAATTTTAAGGTCAATGCCTCCAAATCTCTAACTCCCCTTTTAATTGGCGTACCCAACAATTGACGTATCTAGGTGTGAAACTGACCCCACATCTTATGGATTTATTTAAACTTAATTATAAACCCCTTTTAGCATCCTTAGTCACACAACTAGAAAACTTAGACTTCCCTTATTTATCTTGGTTTGGGAGAAAAAATATTATTATGTCATTAGTAATTCCTAGACCCACTTATTTGATGCAAGTGCTCCCTATTGAGATCCCTAAATCTTACTTCTCCTCCCTTAACAAGCACATTCGCAAATATATCTGGCAGGGAAAAAAATCCTGTATTTCTTTAGACGCTCTCGCTAAACCTAGACCCAGAGGAGGTATTGGACTTCCTGATCCTGAAACATATATGAAGGCTATTCAGCTTTCAAGAGTTATAGACTTGGTCTTAAAAAAATGCCTTTTTACCTTCTTCCACTAGGGCCCTGATTCTGGTTGACAGATCTCCTCCAGCTCCTAGCTCTATACCGAACCCTTTGATTCATAATACTCTGAAGGTCTGGAGGTGGTTCTCGACCAGCTTGGGGGCCTTAACACTTCCCTTTCCCTTCACCCTTATAAAAGATGTCATCGCCTTAGCTCCTAAAGAATTGAGAGACAGCTGCCCTTCTTCGCTTCGAAATTCGGGATTGGTAGTTTCTAAATTGTTCAATCAAGATGGAGGTATCCTTTCTGATCATGACATTTGTGAACTACTTAAGATTAATATTCAGAATCCCTTTCTCTTAAGCTTTATTAGAAAGGAATCGCTCCTTATTGCTAAACAAACTCCTCCCACCCAGGATCTTTCCTGGTTTGATAAAATGATCGGCAGCTTATCGTACCCCCTAAAGCCCATATCGACTATATACAATCAGCCTAAGTCCTTCCCTTCCTTAATCAATCCTGCTGTCATTGGTCTTTGGGGAAAAAAATCTACAACGTAAATTGACACCCTCTGAAGTACTGAAAGTACTGATTACCCCGCACAAGATTTCAAGGTGTATTCTAATACAAGAAAATAGCTATAAAATCTTGATGCGCTGGTATAAAAACCCAGATAAAACTTGCCTTTACAATCCCAGCTCTTCAGATGTTTGTTGGAGATGCTACAAAGAAATGGGCTCATTTATCCACATATGGTGGTCATGTGAATTGATTAAACCATGGTGGTCAAACATCTTCAAACTTGGTAACCAGATTTGTCAGTCTTCCTTCCCATGCAACCCTGAGACAGTACTACTCTCTTTGGGAATTGGGAAAGCAAACTCTCACAAATCAACCCTTTTTTCCTTCATGCTGGCAGCTGCCAGATTAGTGATACCTAAACATTGGCTTTCTCCTGATCTCCCTAGCCTTGAGCAATGGACAAAACAACTTGACCAAATTTATAGATTAGAAGAAATTTCCCATTGGGAACTACGAACTAGACATGTCTTCCTCCTGATCTGGACCCCATGGAAAGCGCATAGGAAATTCTCCTAAACTCAGATTTCCTTCTTTGAAGGTGATTCTTGTAGCCTCTTAACCCAGAATAACATAGTGACCTTGTTATTGGTCTAATGATTATCAGTAGTACTATACTTACAGACACACTTATTTATTGTATTTTCGGATTGCCTACAGAAATAATTTGAGTTATATGTATCTCAGTTATTCCTGTCTTTTCTGGACCGGGATGGTTCCCTTAATGTTAGTTCTTATTTTTATATAATTTTGTTATTGTTACTATTACTATTACTAATATTTTATTGTCACGATATAACGCATGTATGAAAACCTTAATATCTGACCTAATATATGATATTGCTTGAGATGTATCATTGCAATGTGACAAGCTTTTGATGTACAAGTATACTAAATGAAAAATAATAAAAATTGTCAATATAAAAACAAAAAAAAAAGAATCTCAAGGGGGTTCTTTTGGGAGGAGGGCAGGAAAACTCCAGGACTCCCCACCCCAGGCCCACCGGTATGAGCCAATGAACCCCCCCCCCCCCCAGGAGATTCCACATATGGGCCAGACCCAGTTAATCTACTGGAGGTGTCATCGGGTTGAGCCCATGGACAGCTATTGTGGTTACCGACAATCACTATATGCTAGGAAACTGTGTGCCATAGGTACCCAGGAGCATCTAGACCACTAGTGCCAGGTGGAAGTGGGAGACACTCAAGCGGAGGCACTGCTGGACTCAGGGAGCTTGGTGACCCTGATAAGGGCTACTATGGTGCAGTCTGCTGAGTATACTGGCTGGAATGTTGGGGTGATGTGCATTCATAGAGACTTAAGACTACCCCACCGTGCTGGTGTCTCTAACCACGGTGGCCGGCAGGTGGACCCACGAAGTGGCAGTCGCCACAAATCTCCACTATGAACTCATAATAGGGAGAGATGTTCCAGGTTTCCCTGCCCTATGGCCGGTTGTGAGCGTTAAGGATAGCCCTAAGACAGGAATAAGCCAAGGAAATTGGCCTTGTTCAGGTGGATGGCCAGAAACCTGAAGCCGAAGGGCCAGCAGTAGGGGTGACCACCACTTTGGTGGAAGAGGGGAAGACACCCCCATGATGGGTAATGGTGGGAGACGTGGAGGATTTGGCACTGGGTCCTCGGTTGGCAGACCTCAACGTCTCCGGGGAGAATTTTGGTACAGCCCAACGCCGAGACCCAAACCTATTCCAGACCATGGATAATGTGGTAATACTTGATGGTGTACCCCAACAACCTGGGGCTGTCGATGTTTCTCCGTTTTGTGGTCCATCAGAATATGCTATATCGGGTAAACCAGCTGCAGGGTGAACTTGTTGAACAGTTGGTGGTGCCCGGGGCTTAACAAAAACTTGTGTTAGAGCTAGCCCACCAACATGTTCTCTGGGGTCAACTGGGACTGCAGAAGACACAGGACCGGATACTACAACGGTTTTACTGGCCCAGTGTCTATAGACAGGTGGATGACTTTTGTAAGTCTTGCCCGACCTGCCAAACCACTAGCCCCAGCACCTGTTCTGCAGTCCCTTAGTGCTCCTCCCGATTATCTAAGCTGTAGAAACCAGTGTCAGGCAGCTGCTGCCAAGGCCAATAAGATAATGGGTTGCATCAAAAGGAGCATAGAAGCTCGTGATAAGAACATAGTCCTACCCCTTTACAAATCATTAGTCAGACCACACATGGAGTACTGTGTACAGTTATGGGCTCCTGTGAACAAGGTAGACATAGCAGAGCTTGAGAGGGTCCAGAGGAGGGCAACTAAAGTAATAACTGGAATGAGGGAACTACAGTACCCTAAAAGATTATCAACATTAGGGTTATTCACAAAAAAGACAACTGAGGGGAGACCTAATAACTATGTATAACCCAGGGGTCAGTACAGAGATCTCTCCCATCATCTATTTATCCCCAGGACTGTGACTGCATCTGGAGGAAAGAAGGCTTTTACACAAACATAGAAGAGGATTCTTTACGGTAAGAGCAGTGAGAGGCGGCCGCTCCATCCTCAATGCGCCTGCGCCGGGTGTAAATGTGACGTCATCGGCGCAGGCGCATTGAGGATAGAGCGGGCGAGCGAGCGGCCACCTCTCAGTGATCCTGCGCACATTGAAGATAGCTACGGCCGTGGCGCAAACAGGCAGGGCCAGCAGAGAACGATTCCGTTCCCTGGCCCTGTCAATCACAATGCGGAGGGGGCATCATTAGGATCGGAGGATGCGGCTGCTACCAGCAAGTAGCCGCCCTACTTGCTGGTAGCAAGGTAATTTACATATTTTAAAAATAGCTTTTTATCAAATTCTACTGAACCAAAATGATTATTTAACTTATGTATAGGGAGCTCGCAGTGTAGGGATTATTAGTAAACAAAACAAAAAAAAAAACGGTTTAGTGGGGTGACAAGCCCTTTAAATGTGTGACCAGAGAAGAGTCATATTTTCAAGCTCTGACTCATGTCAGGTTAATTTGCATATGTATCAAATGGGTTTTAATACACAATAAAAGCACACAGAGCTATGGGGACTGGGTATTGCGGATGTGCTAGTGGCCCATCTCCTCAGCTCTATACCCAAAATCCCGGTGACAGGTTCCCTTTAAGTGGGGAAAATTGGTTTCTACCTCACACAGTTTTTTTTTTTTTTTTACCTTCCTCTGTATCAACTTGCAGGATAACAGGCAGAACTGGATGTTAGTAGAGACAAGCAAACCTTTTCATATTTGGCTCCATTCCGGTATGCCATATTTTTAAAAAAGTTTGGTTTGGTACCCAAATTGATTTGTCAGGCAAACAACAGTGGGGAACCATCACCAAGGCCAGATCTATTCATTGGCATCAGCCAGAGGAGAGTGAAAATCCTCCCAAATCCAGGTATGGTTCATTCTGACAAAAGTGATGTTTGGCTACTGGCAAGTGACAACTTGGTCCATTTGGGTGTCACCACTCCCCCTGAACACACTCTCAAAGGTAACAATGAAGGTTGGGAAAGAAAGAAGAGATGCCAGAGATATTACTGGGCCAGTTCTGGCCAATATTCTATTCTTGTCCTTGGGGTCAGGTAACAGGTTATGCACTGAAGACAGCAATGGGTAGAGAGAGGAGGAAGAAGTCGCGGCACTCACCGGAGTAGATAAGTAGTGGTTACTTTATTCAAGCTTCCTTAGAAGACGATACATGAAGGATCCAGCGGCGGACACAATGTTGCAAGCGGCGACGGCCGTTTCGCGCGTGGGATCGCACTTCCTCGGGCCGCTGTGTATGTCATTGCGCAGGCTTGCGCTTTATACAGGCGGATTAAGGAGCGGCTGGCACCGTCAGCCACAGCCGTGCGCCCGTGAATCAATGACATAAATTAAAAACATACCGACCGCGGGTGTCAATGTGGATGCTGGAAACCAAATGTTAAACATAAATGAAATGCAGATTGCACAACAATGCCCATATCAATCGGGTTGCAGCCGCAGTCTCATGCATGGATACCGGAGGGGGTAAAGACACAGCAATGCAGATGCAAATCTGATTAAGTATATTACAGGGAGTGCAGAATTATTAGGCAAGTTGTATTTTTGAGGATTAATTTTATTATTGAACAACAACCATGTTCTCAATGAACCCAAAAAATTCATTAATATCAAAGCTAAATATTTTTGGAAGTAGTTTTTAGTTTTAGCTATTTTAGGGAGATATCTGTGTGTGCAGGTGACTATTACTGAGCATAATTATTAGGCAACTTAACAAAAACAAATATATACCCATTTCAATTATTTATTTTTTACCAGTGAAACCAATATAACATCTCAACATTCACAAATATACATTTCTGACATTCAAAAACAAAACAAAAACAAAAACAAATCAGTGACCAATATAGCCACCTTTCTTTGCAAGGACACTCAAAAGCCTGCCATCCATGGATTCTGTCAGTGTTTTGATCTGTTCACCATCAACATTGTGTGCAGCAGCAACCACAGCCTCCCAGACACTGTTCAGAGAGGTGTACTGTTTTCCCTCCTTGTAAATCTCACATTTGATGATGGACCACAGGTTCTCAATGGGGTTCAGATCAGGTGAACAAGGAGGCCATGTCATTAGATTTTCTTCTTTTATACCCTTTCTTGCCAGCCACGCTGTGGAGTACTTGGACGTGTGTGATGGAGCATTGTCCTGCATGAAAATCATGTTTTTCTTGAAGGATGCAGACTTCTTCCTGTACCACTGCTTGAAGAAGGTGTCTTCCAGAAACTGGCAGTAGGACTGGGAGTTGAGCTGGACTCCATCCTCAACCCGAAAAGGCCCCACAAGCTCATCTTTGATGATACCTGCCCAAACCAGTACTCCACCTCCACCTTGCTGGCGTCTGAGTCGGACTGGAGCTCTCTGCCCTTTACCAATCCAGCCACGGGCCCATCCATCTGGCCCATCAAGACTCACTCTCATTTCATCAGTCCATAAAACCTTAGAAAAATCAGTCTTGAGATATTTCTTGGCCCAGTCTTGACGTTTCAGCTTGTGTGTCTTGTTCAGTGGTGGTCGTCTTTCAGCCTTTCTTACCTTGGCCATGTCTCTGAGTATTGCACACCTTGTGCTTTTGGGCACTCCAGTGATGTTGCAGCTCTGAAATATCGCCAAACTGGTGGCAAATGGCATCTTGGCAGCTGCATGCTTGACTTTTCTCAGTTCATGGGCAGTTATTTTGCACCTTGGTTTTTCCACACGCTTCTTGCAACCCTGTTGACTATTTTGAATGAAACGCTTGATTGTTCGATGATCACGCTTCAGAAGCTTTGCAATTTTAAGAGTGCTGCATCCCTCTGCAAGATATCTCACTATTTTTGACTTTTCTGAGCCTGTCAAGTCCTTCTTTTGACCCATTTTGCCAAAGGAAAGGAAGTTGCCTAATAATTATGCACACCTGATATAGGGTGTTGATGTCATTAGACCACACCCCTTCTCATTACAGAGATGCACATGACCTAATATGCTTAATTGGTAGTAGGCTTTCGAGCCTATACAGCTTGGAGTAAGACAACATGCATAAAGAGGATGATGAGGTCAAAATACTCATTTGCCTAATAATTCTGCACTTCCTGTATAATTCATACATTGATAACATTTGAGCTGCTGCAGAGCGCGAGTACAGGGAAATCGCATTGCTAGAAGATCACATTGCAAAGAAATCGCATTGGCAAAAAAAAAAAATCGCATTGCAGGAAATCGCATTAAAAAAAATTGCATTGCGAAAAATCCCAACAAATCGCCCCTCTATATCGAACGCATCTGATTTACAGGAACACTGACATATCGTTCTTATCATTCATACCCACCGCTCCCATCGCCCCAGTTTGCATAATCCACCTTGCCTCTCTCTGCAGGAGCAAGCGATGCCGGTCACCTCCCCTAGAGATGGGACAGACATGCTCAACCCCCGCAAAGGAGAGGCAACGCGGATGGGCATCGTGGGTGGTACGGATGTGATCAACAAGACGTGGGCTACTTCTGCCCGACCGTATGGAACCAACATGTTCAAGGATGCGTTCGAATAGGGGGCGAATTGTTTTGCCTATATAAAAACGTTTGCAGGGGCCAAAAATTACATATACCACATAAGATGTGCGGCAGTTAATGAATTCACGTACAGTATGTTTTATTCCCCCTATCTGTAGATCTTTGCTGCAGTTGTTCAATGCACAGAATGAACAGTGGCCATATTTGAAGTTGCCTTGGGGCTTCTTGAGCCAGGTCTCGTCTTTGGGCATATTAAATGCGCTCCTGGCGAGCTTATCCTTAAGCGTTGGGCACTTTCTGAATGTGACCAACGGTTTATTATTTGTGAGATTGCTGAGAGAAGAGTCCCCCTTCAATAGATCCCAATTTTGATTGATTGCTTGTCTAATTACTTCAGCGGCAGGACTGTATTGGAAGGAGAACGCAAAGCGTGAGGGTTTGGCATCAAATCTTCCATCAATAAGCAGGGAATTACGATCTAATTTTGCAGCCTTATGAAGGGCTGCTGAGACACTTCTCGACAGATAACCCCTATCCAGGAGCCTACCCCTAAGCTCTCCCGCCTGCTTGTGAAAACCCTCATCGGTATCGTTTATCCTACGTAATCGGACAAATTGTCCGTACTGGACTGCATGCTTAACCGATGGTGGATGGAAACTGGTCTGGTGGAGGAGGGAGTTGGTTGCCGTCGGCTTACGATAGCCACTGGTGTGTACAGTGCCATCTTTCACGATGACATGCACATCCAAGAAATCTAGAGCCTCACCACCAAAATTGATGGTGAACTTCATATTCATTTGATTGTGTGCATTAAGATCATCAACGAATGTGTGGCACGACCCCTCGCTCCCCGACCAGACCAGAAAAATGTCATCCAAATATCTGAGAAACAAGTGGATGTGCCGCAGGAAGGGGTTATCCATCGAGAAGATATAAGTCTCTTCGAATACCGCCAGGTACAGGTTAGCAAATGTGCACGAGACCGGTGTGCCCATTGCAGTACCTAGTACCTGGCGGTACCACTGTCAATCAAATTGAAAAACATTATTTGTAAGAACAAGATCTAATGCTTCATGGATGAAATGATTAAATGCCGCATCCATATTGCTTTTGCTTAAAACCGTGCTGACTGCCCAAAGTCCCAAATCATGGGGGATTCTGGTGTATAAGCTTTCGACGTCTAAAGACACAAGATTAAACTCGTCCTGCCACTCAAGACCTCTGAGTGCCCGGAGAAAGTCACCTGTGTCTTTTAGATACGTCGGAGTGCTGCCCAATAGAGGTCTGAGAAGCCAGTCAATATAGCCAGACAAGGGCTCAGTCACTGAACCGATCCCAACAATGATGGGACGTCCCGGGGGTCGGGTCAGTGATTTATGAATTTTTGGCACAAAATACCAAATGGGGAATCTCCTCTTCACTGAATCTGCCTTGTAGGTGAAAATCAGTTAGGGACATAGTAGCTGGGACCTCCACCGGTAAGGGGGTAGAGCCCTGCGTGGGGGTCTCAAACAAACAGCTTTTTTAAAAACAGCTTACGAACCGATAGAAACAGATCTATCTCAAAATCTACAAGGTTTAACTGCCCAGGTAGGCTGTATCCCAGCCCCCGATTGAGGAGTGGGATACAGCCAGGGGGCAGTTCAGAGCCTGTGAGGTTGACAACTATGTCCTTGGTGGGTACGTTTGGGTACAGTTCGTCATGTTCTACTGTTGCCAGGACACCTGGCGCCTCCTTCTCGTGGACTTTCGGATCTCTATGGATTCTTAAGCGTCTGCCACTCCCCCTTCGCATGCCTTTTCTAAAGGGGATGGTTCATCATCCGAATTGGCTCCATTTCCTTCAGATTGGCTGGACTCTGAGTCAGTGGCCCAAAAATTATGGCGCCCTTGGCGTGGCATACGTTTGGGGCGGATCCTTTTTTTGCCCCAGTCAAACACGGTCCAGTTCGTAGTCATTTTTGTCTCTGATGAACTTGTCCCTTTTACGGTCATTTATATCTGCCTGTGTGGCTAGTAACTTTTTGTTTAGCCTCCTTTCAAAACTAGCAAACTGCGACTCAAGGAGTCTTTTTTGGAGCTCCTCTTGCGCTTTGCTCAGCTCTTCTGTGACTGCTGCATATTCCTACTGGTCACAGACCAATACAAGCTCCATAATTTCCAAGGAAAATCGCTGATGCGCAGTCTTCCATTCCCCTACAAAATGGGGATCATCATCATACTTGCAGGATGACAGGCCGAACTGGATGGACAAATGTCTTTTTTCGGCCTTATGTACTATGTTACTATACTGTACGATTTCCTTGAACAAGCGCAGACCCCTAGGGACCCGTCCGCTCTCTTTATAAGACTTTAGGGACTTGTTCAGAAGAGTCTAACCTCCTCATCCGCCAGCTGAAATATTTTGGTTTCCAAAGTTTTTGTGCTGATGGCATACACATAGTCCCGCTGATCGCATATAGCAAAAAATGTGTCCGCCCCTTGACGACCCTGGATAAGACCACACGTGGTTTCAGAAGCAACTTCTGGTGCAGGAGTGGAGGCTTCAGTGATATCGGCATGCTCTGCCATAATTGTAAACACAAAAAAGTCCTACGTATGAGGAAAGAAGTGCACGGCGGCACTGCCTGCACTGATGTAGCCTGTAGTAATGAGAAACCGCTGATGTGGTACAATATACTCCACTCTGTGGTGCTATGCACTGAAGACAGGCCAGAGTCTAGGTAGGCCTGAGCTTGGGCGTTGGATGGGCACGTTAAAAAAACCTGCTCAATCATGCTGAGGGAACTGAACTGGCTGCTGTTGCGGTGGCTTCTGCTGCTTGTGGTGAAGGGAGGTGGATGACAGTGTTTCCTGGTATTAACGCAATTCAGCCTCCCTTTCAGAGGAAGGAAAACGTTCCCCCATTATGCTTTGATAGCGAGGATCTAAAAATCATCAGACTGCTTTATGTCAATGATATGCCTGCCAGTGAATAAGCATGCGAGCATACAGCTCAACACTATGGACAGCGTGCGCAAGGAGCCAGGTCTTTCCAGCTCCACCTCCACCTCCCACTGAGACAATTTGGTGTCGTAGCTGGTGTCACCATGATCATAATCATCATCTTCCGACTACAACTCCTCATCTTCCATGGGAGTTTTTTCTTGTGGTCATGAACAGCTACAGAGCAGACAGCAAAATGCATTAGCCCATTGTCGCCTGCTGCTTCATTAGTGTCAATAGGGTTGAGATAGTACATGTTAAAGTTGTCCCAGATGAGCTGCCACTCCCTGACCTCAAAACAGCATATGCTCCATGCACATATGCTTCACAGGTTTCTTCTACTCCTCGTACAGAAGCTCTAGCATGAGCAATGCTGAATTACAGCAAGTTAGAAAGGAGCAGACTAAGATGTGTAGTGGCAGACCATTCTGGCACTGCAAGTCCAGATGTGTTCTTTGCTATGTAAGAATGGCTGAAATGTGAGGGCAGTCTCTTAGACATTGCTAGGACCTTGCACAAGCCAGTGTACATTTTTTGTTTTTTTTGTTTTGCATGACTAGGTTAAAACATACCTCATGCATGGAGCATGTGTTATTTCGCCCAAGTTTAGAGCAGCCAAATTGTTGCAGCCACTGTCGCTGACCACCTTGTCTAGTTGGAGTTGGTGGAGTGACAGCCAGCGGTATATTTGCTGCTTGATGTAGTTTCCCAACTTCTCGCTTGTGTGACTACTCACGTTGTAGCCGATCAGCTCCAACACTGCATGGACACACAGGTGGAGGAGGCGTATAAGTGCCTGGTGTGAGACCCATGCCAACACAATTGTGGGTGGGTCATAAGAACCTGGCCTTGTTGCTGGTGTGTTGCCTCACCACTGCTGCAAAAAACATTGACCCAATGGGTTGTGAATGACATGCACTCTCAATGCCCATTACAGCTGCTTCACGTGTCCATGAGATGCACCTTGCCGAACAGCGACAATCCCAGGAAGCAGCCCACATTCTCTGCCACGTGAGAGCAGATACTACTAAATGATACAGCGGGTACCACGACTGCACCACCAGCAACTTGGCCAGCTAGGGATTCAGCTTTTAGACAATCTATTTGCTGGCCGAGAATGTGAGGAATACCACATCTCGTGCCCGCTTGACGTCAACTACGTCGAGCTCACGAGAAGCGATATGGTCATGCTCATGCTTCTCCTAGGCTGTAGCGCTGGCCAATCGCAGCGCAGAGCTCACAGCCTGGGAGAAAAAACCCTCCCAGACGCCCAGGAGAACAAGGGCAGTCTCCTCCTACTATAACCAAGTGACCAAACATACCGGAGGGCATAGCAGGAGAACGGAGAGGCGCCCAGGAATAATAGTAAGTGCAGTGAGATCCCTGGGCGCCGCTATGCAGATCATGACACTTAGTTCACAAAGTTTTGCCAGATGAAAGGTCCTCTTTAAAGTGTTAGTCACTAGGTGACTGTGGTTCACAATTAGTAAAAAAAAAAAAAAAAAGGTAGCAGCCAATCAGATTTCAACCTTTGACCTTAATGAAAAGCAGATAAACTGCTGCTATTATCACAGTTTAACTGCCAAGGGTCCCAAACTTAGCACAATTACTCACTGGGTGACTGCGGTCAAAATTTGGGAAAAGTGGGTGGAGCCTAAAACAGCAAATCGAATTTCACCTAGTAACTTCAGTTAAAACCTTTCAAATGCTGCCATTCTCACAGTTTTAAAGCCAGAGGCCCCAAACTTGGCACAGACCATGACTAGGTGACTGGGCTTAAAATTCGGAAAGCTGGGTGGAGCTTAAAACAGCCAATCAAATATTAACTAGTGCTATTCAATGGGAATATTTAAATTGATGCCATTCTTACACTGTTAATTGCAGGGTTTTCAAACTTGGTACACTCTGTTACTGGGTGACGGGAATTAAAATTTAAAAAGTGGGCAGAGCCACAAGCAACCAATCAGATTTCCCCTATTGACTTCAATAAAAAAAAAAAAATATATATCTAAAAAGCTGTTATTCTTACAATATGAAAGCCAGAGTCCCCAAAATGGCACCATGGGTCACTGGGTGAGTGTGGTTAGAATTTGGGATAAGTGGGTGGAGCCTTTAACAGCCAATCACATTTCAGACATTCGTTTTATATGGGAAAATTTCTATTACTGCCGCTCCAAGACTGTTAGGCCTCTTTCAGACGGTCGTTGCGGGAAAATGTGTGGGTGCGTTGCGGGAACACCCAGGATTTTTCCGTGCGAGTAGGGCTGAAACGATTATTCGAATACTTCGATTAAATCGAGTCAAAATAATCCTCGATGCAGTTTCCCTGCATCGAGTAATCGTGTACAGTCACATGATCACGGAGCGGGAGTGAAATTAAGAGTCTCACTCACCGCTTCCTCCGTCCGGAGTCAAGAGAGATGGCACCGCCCTGCAGGCGGGACTCTGCATAATGCGCCGTTGTGCACATACATCGTCAGCACGCTGGCTAACGATGTGTTTGTTACGTCACCTAAGGTCCCAGTGCATGCTGGGATGAAGGCTGCCTCGGTCCAGAGTCGGACTCCATGTGACTCCATGTACCTGCGGCTGCGCCATTCTCACTAGTGCCAGTGCCATTAGGTACCGTGATTTAAGTTAACAGCACCAGAGGCACTCCAGGGGAGGGGGGAATCGGGGGGCACTCACTGTAAATAGATTTATTGAAAAGAGTGGAGAGTGGTTAATGGTGGCACCACCTTGGCATGTATAAAGGTGCTTCAATTAACTCCTCCAAACCAATGGGCATCAGGGCATGTATAAAGTTATTGGTTTGGAGGGGTTAATGGAAACACCTTGGCAATGGGCATGTATAAAGTTACTGGTTTGGAGGGGTTAATGGAAGCACCTTGGCATTAGACATGTATAAAGTTTTTGGTTTAGAGAGGGGTTAATGAAGGCACCTCCAAGGTGCTTTCATTAACCCCTCCAAACCAATTACTGTATACATGCCCAATTGCCCATTGCCAAGGTGCTTCCATTAACCCCTCCAATCCAATTACTGTATACATGCCCAATTGCCCATTGCCAAGGTGCTTCCATTAACCCCTCCAAACCAATTACTTTATACATGCATGGAAACACCTTGGCATTAGGCATGTATAAAGTTATTGGTTTGGAGGAGTTAATGGAAGCACTTTGGCAATGGGCATGTATAAAGTTTTTGGTTTGGAGGGGTTAATGAAGGCACCTAAGGTGCTTTCATTAACCCCTACAAACCAATAACTTTATACATGCCCATTGCCAAAGTGCTTCCATTAACCCCTCCAAACCAATAACTTTATACATGCCTAATGCCAAGGTGTTTCCATTAACCCCTCCAAATCAATAACTTTATACATGCCCATTGCCAAGGTGCTTCCATTAACCCCTCCAAAGTAAACCAATAACTTTATACAGCCAAGCCATCTTCATGGCATATATAAAGTTATTGGTTTATTAGACTCTGGAGAGGGTTTAATGGAGGCACATTGGCGCTGGCAAATTGCAATGGCACCTTGTAACGTTATTGGTTTGGATGGAGAGATCTGTGTGAAGTTGAAAGGTGATATTCTGATTGGGGAAGGGGGGTAGTTTGATCCGATGATGTTTCTCAAATCTGAAATTCTTCTTTTACCCCCCGTAAGGTGTGACTGTGTCACTTAAGTTTTACTAATTGTTGCACAAAGCAAGAGGCAAGGCCTAAAGAAGTATTAATTTACTTTCAACTGCGAAATGGAGAAAGAGAGAGAAAATATAAGCGATGCCGCCGAGGGGCGATCAGAAGAGACAGGACAGAGAAAACGGCACAGAGTGTCCAAAGTTTGGGATCATTTCAAGCTGAGAAAGAAAGAAAAATCCGTACAGTGTGTCTATTGTAAAAGCGAACTAGCCTACCATAATAGCACAACATCAATGCTTCAACATTTGACCATAAAACACCCAGTTTACGCATGTACTAGTAGTTCACTAAGCGGACCGGACCCAAGGTAAGTAAATCAAACATTTTACATAATCACACACCACACATGCTTCGTATTGTAATAATAATAGTTTATTTAACTTCTTTTTCAGTACATCACAATCACAGCGACATATGGACAGCTATGTGTGGACAGCTGCATCACGTTCAACTGAAGCAGCTGAGACAGCATCCTGAACATGATTGTCACAGACATGCGCCCGCTATCTATGGTGGAGGATGAAGGTTTTCAGGGGATGATTTCCACTTTCAATCCAAGATACACTCTTCCTTCCAGAACCTACTTCATGAAAATTATGGAGAAAAAGTATGAAGACATCAAAGGCAAGTTGACGAACACTCTTAAGGAGACTGACAGCATTGCACTTACAGCTGACATTTGGACGAGCGTCGCTACAGAAGCTTATCTGGGGGTGACGTGTCATTTTCTTGGGAAGGATTGGGAAATGGAGTCCTACAGCCTAACTACGATGCCACTTGAAGAAAGGCACACAGCGGCAAATATTGCAGAGTGGCTTGAGGATGTTATTGTCATATTTGGAATTCCAGCAAAGAAAGTCAAAGCTGTTGTCCATGACAATGGTGCTAATGTTGTAGCAGCAATGAAGATTTTACAAGAAAAACCATGGATGGGCATCGGTGCGATGTGCAGGTCACACCCTGAACTTAGTTGTGCAAAGCGCTCTGCAGAACCACCAAGCCATTTCTAAGTGTGTGGCTTGTGTAAGATGCCTTGTTGAGCACTTTAAGAAGAGTGAGTTGGCATGTACAAAACTAAAGGAGAAGCAACAGCAGATGGGCACGCCACAACATATGCTGGTGCATGATGTACAGTCATGTGAAAAAATTAGGACACCCTTTGAAAGCATGTGGTTTTTTGTAACATTTTTAATAAAAGGTTATTTCATCTCCGTTTCAACAATACAGAGAGATTAAAGTAATCCAACTAAACAAAGAAAACTGAAGAAAAGTCTTTTCAAGATCTTCTGTAAATGTCATTCTACAAAAATGCCTATTCTAACTGAGGAAAAAGATAGGACACCCTCACATGTATTCCCTCTTAAATTGGCTCAGATCTCACACAGGTATATCACACCAGGTGCACAT
Organism: Bufo gargarizans; assembly: GCF_014858855.1. NCBI lineage: Eukaryota > Metazoa > Chordata > Amphibia > Anura > Bufonidae > Bufo > Bufo gargarizans. Next base: position 108,976,814 of record NC_058087.1, read on the forward strand.
AATTAGTAGATCGTTACTCTGCATGTTGAATGAGGCTTGCCCTATTTAAACCTCAGACATTTAGTTTGGTGTGCTCCTGACTGTTGAAGTGAGAGTGAGCACCATGGTGAGAGCAAAAGAGCTGTCAGAGGACTTCAGAAAAAAGATTGCAGCAGCCTTTGAGTCTGGGAAGGGATTTAAAAAGATCTCAAAAGATTTTGAAATCAGCCATTCCACTGTCCGGAAGATAGTCTACAAGTGGAGGGCTTTCAAAACAACTGCCAACATGCCCAGGACTGGTCGCCCCAGCAAGTTCACCCCAAGAGCAGACCGCAAGATGCTAAAAGAGGTCTCCAAAAACCCTAAAGTGTCATCTCGAGAACTACAGCAGGCTCTGGCTACTGTTGATGTAGAAGTACATGCCTCTACAATCAGAAAGAGACTGTACAAGTTTAACTTGCATGGGAGGTGTGCAAGGAGGAAACCTTTGCTTTCCAAGAGAAACATCGAGGCCAGACTGACATTTGCCAGAGATAAAGTTGACAAAGACCAGGACTTCTGGAATAATGTTCTTTGGACAGATGAGTCCAAAATTGAATTATTTGGACACAACAGCAGAGGACATGTTTGGCGTAAACCAAACACAGCATTCCAAGAAAAGAACCTCATACCAACTGTGAAGCATGGAGGTGGAAGTGTCATGGTTTGGGGCTGCTTTGCTGCAGCAGGACCTGGTCAGCTCACCATCATAGAATCCACGATGAATTCTACTGTGTATCAGAAGGTGCTTGAAGAACATGTGAGACCATCAGTTAGAAAATTAAAGCTGAAGCGGAACTGGACCATGCAACATGACAATGACCCAAAACATACTAGTAAATCAACCAAAGATTGGCTGAAAAAGAAGAAATGGAGAGTCCTGGAATGGCCAAGTCAAAGTCCAGATTTGAATCCCAAATGGGGTGACTTGAAAAGGGCTGTACGTGCAAGAAACCCCTCAAACATCTCACAGCTGAAAAAGTTCTGCATTGAGGAGTGGGGTAAAATTTCCTCAGACCGATGTCGAAGACTGGTAGATGGCTACAAGAACAGTCTCACTGCAGTTATTTCAGCCAAAGGAGGTAACACTCGCTATTAGGGGCAAGGGTGTCCTATCTTTTTCCTCAGTTAGAATAGGCATTTTTGTAGAATGACATTTACAGAAGATCTTGAAAAGACTTTTCTTCAGTTTTCTTTGTTTAGTTGGATTACTTTAATCTCTCTGTATTGTTGAAACGGAGATGAAATAACCTTTTATTAAAAATGTTACAAAAAACCACATGCTTTCAAAGGGTGTCCTAATTTTTTCACATGACTGTAAGTTCACGCTGGAATAGCACTTATCACATGATAGCAAGATTGCTGGAACAAAGATGGCCGGTGACTGCTGCTCTCTCAGACCCAGAAGTGACTCCAAGAGGAAAACACCACTACCTTGATCTGAAGCCTGAACAGTGGAGCCTGATTGAGGAGCTTAGCCAGGCACTTGAGCCATTTGAAGGAGCTACGGTATTTCTGAGTGGGCAGAACTATGTTACACTCTCTGCACTTCCACAGCTAGTGCAGAACTTGAAGTCCATACAGCAGTTAAGCCAATCTGTGCAGAAGGAGGTCTTGATGTACTTTGGAGAACATCCCGTATCCAAGAAAGAGAATCCGTTGTCATGGTGGAAAACAAATGAAGCACGCTATCCAGTACTAGCAAAGCTAGCAAAGTTCTTTCTGTGTATTCCAGCAACATCCACGCCATCAGAACGACTGTTTTCTGCAGCAGGAAACATAGCATCAAAGCGGAGGGCCAGCCTCAGTTCTGAGCATGTGGATATGCTCACTTTTCTCCATAGTAACCGCCAAATGATCCTTTAGGCCACGAATCAGCAACCTTCAGCACTCTACCTGCTGTGAAACTACTACTCCCTGCATGCAACAAACATGCTGTTCTTCTAGTTCTAACGCCTATAGAAGTGATTGAAGGAAGCATTCTGGGAGTTGTAGTTCCCAGACAGCTGGAGTGCCGGAGGTTGCTGATCACCGCTTTAGTGTAAGCCAGGGCAAGCTACATGCACTTTACCATATGATATTGATATGTACCTCAGGAGGAGATAGCCTTCATCCAAACTGGTGTAAAGGTCAACTGGTTTAGCAACCATCAGATCATTACACCTTTCATTATTCAGAGCTCCTTTGGAAAATGAGGTGGAATCGGATGATTGGTTGCTATTGGTAAACTAAGCCAGTTTTCCTTTACACCACTTTTGATAAATCTATTCTCACCCACCAGTTCTTATTTTTGCCTTCTAAAAATGCCAGAAAGCCTTTGAAGAAAATATGTTCAGAGTTGAAGTTGAACAACAAAGGGTAAGGCAATGTTTGTCTTTCTTACTACTACTAAACACTATTCCGCTGTTGCAGTGGTGAAAGTAAATTCACAAAAACACTACTATATATATATATTTGTGTTAGGTGCTTACGGTAGTACAGTGAAGAGCCCTGGAATGCAGGGAAAGAAATGCAGTCGGTTGTGGTGTGCCGAAACCGAGGATGAGGTAGGCCTAAGAAAGAAGAGGGCCCACCCAAGGAAAAGACATAAAAGAAATGAGTTGTAAAATGGGTGGAGTGGTGGGAGGGACAAAGCTCAGACCTCAGACGGTGCAGGAGCCAGGTAAGGGGGGTGCCCTAAATAGGCTGGAGGCGGACCTCAGCCCCTCCCACAAATCCAGGCAAATGCCTTAATACTTGTGTTAGGTGCATACGGTAGTACAGTGAAGAGCCCTGGAATGCAGGGAAAGAAATGCAGTCGGTTGTGGTGTGCCGAAACCGAGGATGAGGTAGGCCTAAGAAAGAAGAGGGCAAAAATGGAAATAAACCAGTTTATTTGTAGCCAATAAATACATGAATAGTTCAACCCGTCATGTTTTGGAAAGCTACTCTCAACTCCTGCGCCGGATTGGGAATGTACCGTGCGTACGCGGATGACTTCCAGCGCCCCAACCTCTTGATGACATGAGTAGGGATGTTGGCACTGGAGGCCGTGGATGCAGCTCCGATGCGAAAGGAGTGCCCTGAGTAGTTGGCTGCGTTGAGGCCCAGTTGGGAGAGAAATGACCTGACATGGATCATGAAGGTGGCAGTGGTGAGCACCGACCCATGAAGTTGAAGTAGCGGTTGAGAGGGTAGAAACTTGTGAAGCTGACTGTAAGTGTCCAGAACCCTTACTGGACACCATTTGTTGTGCGTGGGGTAGTATGAGATGTTGACGGGTGAATGCTGACTACTCTTGGAGTGAGGTATGGTCAGGATGTAGTGATCCAGGTGTTTCGACAAGTGGGAGACAAGAAGACAAGGTGAGGTTTGGGACAAGGAGGTTGTAGTAAATTCACCGGGCCTCAGGAACCCGTAGAAGGCTAAATAAATTGCCGTTTTGATGACTGCGTTGGTATCTGTATCAAAAGGCGTGGCGTCCAGCAAGTCGGATAATGCTTTGAAGACATGACTGTTGATGGGCAGCCTCTGGGCTGGACGTGCGGGTTCTGTCTTCTGAATGCCTCTGAGTATTGTCTTGATTTGGTGTGAGGCCATGAAGCTGATGTTGTTGGGATGCAAGATTAGCATATGATGTTGAATGCCAGTAAGGTATAGTTTGATGGTGTTGTATGACATTTTGAGTTTGAGGTGGCAGAAAGAAGCAAACCCCAAAAGGGACGTCATGACGAAAGGGTGCGTGATGTTGTATTCCAACAGGAACCTGTTAAATAGTGTGAATGCTCTGTTGTACGTTCTTTGTGTATTGACTGACAGTGCTAAGTGGGACAAAGACTGGCTATGTCGCATGATGACCTCTAGTCCAGAACGAGTTGTTGAAATGACGGGGTGCTGGAGGCTGTGGGTGATGCTGATGGGAAAGCCTGATGAAATGCCTGAAATTTGAAGCGAGACAAAAATTGTCAGCTGCCGAATTGCACACCCCCGGGACATGGAAACAATGCAAGAAGAAATTATTGCAGGCGGCCAGCCAAGTAAGTCTTCGCATGAACCTCATGATTGTGAGGGATTTGGAACGACCTTTGTTGATAATCTGGCAGGTTGCTTGGTTGTCTGAGTAGCACCGGACCGACATGTTTGCCCATAAATGACCCCACGCCATGGCAGCCGCTACGATGGGGTAGATCTCAAAAAGAGCTGAGGTAGTGGAGAATCCTTCCAGACCACGGACTGCAGAAGGCCAGCTGCCCCACAGCCAGTCGTTCCCAAATATGGCCGCAAAAGTCTGTGGTAGATGCCGCATCTGACCAGATAGAGGGGGAAGAGTCCGACAGCTGAGGGAGAAACAGGCTCCTGCCATTCCAGGTGGACAGAAATCTCCACATGCCCAGATCCGCCGCAGCGTGGGCATCCAGGGACAATCTGTGCGAGTCGTGTAAGAACAAGGGGAAGAGGTGCAGAAGCCGTGAAATGAATGAGCGACCCTGGGGTATGATGCGCATGGCGAAGTTCAGGGAGCCCAGCAGGGACTGTAGTTCTTTGCGGTTGCAGGTGCCAAGTTGAAGATAGCCGTCTATGTGGGTGAGAATATCCTGGATCTTCCCGGATGGCAAACTGGCTTGCATTGAAGCTGAATCCAACTGGATACCCAGGAAGGTGATGATCATGTCCGGCCCCTCTGTTTTCTTGGTGGAGAGGGGTACCCCCAGTTCCTTGAACAGCTCGATGGTGGCTCTGAGGCAGGAAGGGGGGGGGGAGTGTTTTCTTCCACCAACAGGAAATCATCAAGGTAATGTAATACCAACGGGCACCTTGCCACATTCAAAAGCAACCAGCATAATGCTTCTGCAAATATGTCGAAGATGGCCGGGCTACTTTTGGACCCGAAGGTCAACCGGGAGAAAAAATAATAATCCCCGGACCACTTGATGCCGTGCAGGTGCCACAGTGAAGGGTGAATCAGTAGCAATTTGAAGGCGTTGGTGATGTCGGTTTTGCTGAGCCATGCCCCCACCCCTGCTTGTATGATGGCCGTGATGGCATGATCTATGGTGGTGTACTTCAGAGAGAATTCCTCTGATGAAATGAGGGAGTTGAGACTGGGGTTGCCTGACCCGTGAGGCGCCGATAGGTCGATGATGAGCCTCTGTTTCTGAGAAGATTTTCCAGTGACGATGTCAATGGGGTTGGTGCGCCATGTGGTGAACGGGGGAGTTTTGAACGGTCCTAGCACGAAGCCCTCCGTTACTTCTTGGGCTATGAGGGCGTCAATGGCGGTGGGGTTGTGTAGAGCGGATAAAAGATTGGGACATTCCAGGGTGCCAGTTGGCATATACAGGATGCCCGTGTGGAAGCCTTCTGTCAACCCTGAAACGAGGAACTCTGAGAGATGCCTGGATGGGTGTTGTGACATGAACGCGGTAAAAACTGGCAAGTTGATGGTTGTTAGATACGGTTTTGCAAACATTTTATTTGGACACATGGATTTGGCATGCGCTCGGAAACATTTGGTGCATATGTGTAACAACTTGCACCCGCTGTAATTACAGGATCCCTCATTGAAATTATTGCAAATCATGGATTTGCCTAGGAATTTGATCGGCCGACCCAGCTTGTCCCGGGCCAACCTTTCCGGGACCCCGGAGGGACCAGCTGCTTGTGAGAGGGCCTGTCTGCTTGACGTGTTCGGGCAGAAATTGGTGGTGTGGGCCGTGGAGGAGCAGTGCGCACAGGCTGGGGTCCTAAGGCCTGCGAAGTGGCGGCAGAATATGACCGTGTCGATCCTCGCCCAGTTGGAGCGGACTCCGTACTGGGAGAAAGCCCCCGCCACTTTTGCCGAAAAAGACCTGTGATAGTTATAGAACGCTGACCCTCTGTATTTGTTGCCCAAGTCCACCAGTTTGTGCATGTAGAGTTCGAATTCTTCCCTTCTGTTGGGGTAGACGGCACAGATGACCTCTCTATAGATTCCAAAAGCCAAAACGAATTCGGGAATGGTCAATTTCCTATTGAGCCGGGCATCCCTGGACTTGACCACAACTGAAACATCGTCATAGGCATAAGTCGTGTTCTCGACCACATCCTGGGAGGCAATCAGGAGGGAGGCCAGGTTTACATCCTTACCTTCCAGGATGTCCCGTTTTAAGTGTTCTGGTATCATATGCGCCGGGTTGACTTCCTGGTCCTCCAAGCTAACGGGCGGCGTGACCACTGGTAACACAGCTGGTGCTGGCGATGCTGCCGGTGGCGGACCTGCCAAGGAAAGGGTCGTGGTGACCGATTCTAGCCTCTCCAACCTGTCGTTGACCGTCGACATGGATGTCATCAGAGAGGCCAGCATGGCATGGATGTCCCCGGTGCCGGACTGGCTGGGTCCTTCCCCTGCATCCCTATTATCGGCTGATGCGCGCAGCAGCCGGAACAGTTCCGCTTTCCTTGCCGTAGCGGGGAAGGGAACATGCCGTTTCCTCAACTCCGCCGTGATGCGGGGAATTGTCCAGGACCGGATGGATGCTGGACTGGCTAGATCGTCTCCCAGGGTAGCAGTGACGGATCTAGCAGGGGTGCCAGGCAGGGAGAAGTTTTCTAACCCATCCAGAGACATACTAAAAATAGAAGAGTTGGTTAGCTTGAGGACATACGGGAACGTGCTGGCAGGCTAGCTAGGCCGTAATGCGAAAAATTACACTTGCATGGTGACAGATGAGGCCCTGCTAATTTGCCAAGCGGCTTGAGAGGCTCTACCTATGATTTGGCGCGAGGGGTTGATGAGGCCACTTGTGGTAGTGGCGGGAGCGTTGGCCTCTCGGTGACTGTAAGACAGAACTAGGGGATAGGAGTGACAGGTGAGGCCCTCTCTATGCAACATGCGAGGCGGCTTACTAACGAGGTGGCGCGTTGGGCGGGTGCCTCTGTACGTTCGAGGCGGGGTGTCGGCCTCGCGGGACCACTAACTGCTGGCAAAGCCAAGAAGGGGGTAACCTAGTGGGATAAAGGTGCCCCTAAAGCCAGCACGCTGACCCTAACGGGACCATCCGAAATGTAAGGAAGACTTGTTAACGAGCAGGTGAACGTACCTGGCAGCAAGAAAAAATTCTCTGGATACACGGTAGTGCAAAATACAATATGGGTTGACCACCTGAAAAAAGGGGGGGAGGGTAGACATGAAATGGGGTGATGAAAAGAGAAATGTATATGGTACATATGCATGACCTGGAGGATCATGACGGTTGTTGATGAAATTACAGTTTGTGCCTGGCGTGAAAAAGACCAGTGCGTGCCGCATGCTTAGCCCAGGTGGGAACGTGCGGTTTGTGATCCAATGAAAGTGTTGGTTGTGTCTTTTTTTTTTTTTTTTTGTTTTTTTATTAGCAAATCGGTAGATCTCTCATTTCCCCCCCCCCCCCCCCCCCCCCCCACCTTTTAAATTCCCTTTTTTTTTTTTTTTTTGCAGGAGGGGCCTGCCAAGTGACCGGCGCCCCTGGAGCACCGCCGACCAGCCGAGCCGGACCGCCCGACGGCGACCCCCCGCCTCGGATGCGGCGCGAACGGCCGCCGGGACACTCGCCGCGCATGCGCAGACCAGGCACCAGGACGCGGCGGAGAAATCGATGCGCATGCGCAGTACCCCGGCCACGCACGCGCAGATTAAGCACCAGGACGCGGCCGGGCGCCATCGGCCGTGCGGCAGGAGGAGCGGCAGAACAGGTAGGAGGCGGTGGGGAGGGGGCACTTGTGCAGCGGTATGCCCAGTGGGACGGACATAAATGTAGGGCGTGCCGGGTGCACCGCAGCTGGCACCTGTGGCCGTGCACATGAACATGAGAGGGGGGGGGGCATGTGGATGATGTGGGGTGCTATGAACGACCCAGCAATGGGGAATGAGCCCGGAACCACCAGGGTGCTGACCGGAGTGTTGGTACTGTGGGAAGATGCCAGAATGAGACATGAGAGAAATGAAAATGCCGGTGATTGATGCGAGAAGCCGTGACATTGGTGCCGCGTGTATGAGATGAACAACCAGAAATGGGGGGGTTAACCCAGGAACCATTGGCAGCCTGCTGCCGAGCTGTTGACCGAAATGGTGGTACGGTTGTGAACAATTGTGCATGAACAGGCGTGACAGAAATGAATACTGGTGACTTTGTATGAAAAATCTGTGACTATGGTGAGCGTTTGATGACATGAAATGAACCGGTACCTGGGCAACCGTGAGGCCCCGGCGGTACCGTATGAATGACTCACAGTTTAACGGGCAAACGCGACCCACAGTGAACCGAGTGAACGAAAAGCTCTCAGAAATTCAGCGGCTCGCAGGTAACTCTCCAGAAACTCCACAAGCGACTTTCTCTCTCAAAGCTCAGACCTCAGACGGTGCAGGAGCCAGGTAAGGGGGGTGCCCTAAATAGGCTGGAGGCGGACCTCAGCCCCTCCCACAAATCCAGGCAAATGCCTTAATATATATATATATATATATATATATACACACACACACACACACACAATTATTGAAAAGACAAAAAACTTCATGATGTGTAGCCCAACATATATATAGGCCCAAAACCCTCCGAGAGAGCAACATATAATAAAGAGGATACATAAACCAGGGTTCACTTCTTACTCACATTTCTGTAGATAATATCAATACAGAATTTCTCACCATTGCATAGAGGTAGATGTGATATACACTCAATCTTTGTAGGTTCCAACACCGGGGATTGTCTGTGAATATGCTGGTCTTGGAAGGAACCTACAAAGATTGACTTGACTGTATCACATCTACGTAAAACGTAATGATGAGCTATTCTGATATCTACAGAAACGTGAGTAATCCAGAACCCTGGTTTAAATTTATCCTCTTATATGTTGCTCTATAGGAGGGTTTGGTAATTTTGGTTTGGGGCTGGACCTATATACTTCGGCTACAGATGAGTCTGTAGTTTTTCCTCTTTTAAATAATTGTAGATGTTTTATATAGAAAGGTGTAGTGTTTTTGTGAATTTACTTGATTACTTTTTTAGTAATTTAGCCTTTTTTATTTGAAATCTGCTTTTACAAGTTAAAGTATTTTGATCATCTTATTAACAGCTTAGCTTAGGCCAAGTTAACTTCACATTGCATTGCAGTGTCAACACTGGGAGTCAGTCAACTCTGATCAGCTGGCGACTGGCTGGAGTCTGGCAAATAAATGCTATGTGACTCTGACTCACTTCACTACACACTCTGTGCAGCATTTTTTGTCCTGATCCCCATTACAGTCAATGGGCATGATGCCCAGGGCATCTATCTAGCTTGACAGATGGAGCCGGGTGTACTCCAGCAGTCCGATCCTCCACCAAAATAGACTGACGGAGACACAGAGTTCACAAATCACAACATAACCCAAGCCTGCTGGAGTATACCGTAATGGGTATAGCCGGATACAACCAGCTATATGCTCTGCAGTGCTCTCATAATCTTATTGACTATAATGTGTATGTGTTCCATATCTAAGGCCATCTGGCCATGTTCTGGCATTCCTGCTGGAAATCGTCCAAACTTAGCTTGAATGCTATAACAAGGCAAGACCCTTTACACCATTACAGTCAAATGCTGCAGCAGCTGGCAGTATCCAGTTATACCCGATATGGTACATTCTGGCTGGCTGTTCTTCTGACAGAACCAGAATGTATATCGCAGGCTGCAGCTGTGAAAGAAACCTTATGTCATGTGTGTGCAATTATTTGCTATACCATACCACCACTGTAAGAAATAAAAATATTGTTTTTATAAACAAAAACGTCATTACGTACGTTATTTTAAGAAGGCTTTTCTTATTAGATTACTCGATGAATCGAGAAATATAATCGATAGAATACTCGATTACTAAAATATTCGTTTACTGCAGCCCTACGTGCGAGTGCAAAACATTGGTCACAGAAGTTCGGGCTAGGGATCGATGTTCTGTAGATTGCTTTTATTTTCCCTTATAACCATGTTATAAGGGAAAATAATACATTCTAAATACAGAATGCATAGTAAAATAGCGCTGGAGGGGTTAAAAATAAATAAAAAATAATTTAACTCACCTTAGTCCACTTGCTCGCGTAGCCGGCATCTCTTCTGTCTTCATCTTAGCTTTGTGGAGCATAGTGATGGATCATGTGATGACTGACGTCACCAAAGGTCCTTGTTGCTACACAAAGCTAAGATCAAGACAGAAGGAGATGCCGGGCTGCGCAAGCAAGTGGATTAAGGTGAGTTAATTATTATTTTTTAACCCCTCCAGCGCTATTTTACTATGCATTCTGTATTCAGAATGCTATTATTTTCCCTTATAACCATGTTATAAGGGAAAATAATAATGATCGGGTCTCCATCCCGATCGTCTCCTAGCAACCGTGCGTGAAAATCGCACCGCATCCGCACTTGCTTGCGGATGCTTGTGATTTTCACGCAACCCCATTCACTTCTATGGGGCCTGCGTTGTGTGAAAAACGCACAAAGAGGAGCATGCTGCGATTTTCACGCAACGCACAAGTGATACGTGAAAATCACTGCTCATGTGAACAGCCCCATAGAAATGAATGGGTCGGTATTCAGTGCAGGTGCAATGCGTTCAACTCACGCATCGCATCCGCACGGAATACTCGCCCGTGTGAAAGGGGCCTTAATAGTAGGGTTCTCAAATTTGGCACAGTCAGTCATTGGGTGACTTGGGTTCAAATTTTTAAAAGTGTGTGGAGTCACAAACAGCCAATCAGAGTTCAAGCCAACATCCTGTGGTTTCTTTAGAAAAGACACCATCTAATATTGTAAATGTTATTTTTTTAGGACGTTAGAATTAAAAAGCAATTTTTTACATTTTTAAAGATTTTCAAAACAGACTTTTAGTTTTAGTCACTGAGGGGCTTAAGTAACAGAAAATCACCCATAAATTAACCCATTTTAGAAATTTATACCCCTCAATCTTTTCAAAATAGATTTTAGAAATGTTGCTAACATAATTAACAGTAATTAAAGCAAAACAATGCAGAAATTCTAAAATATCACTTATTTTTTTCTTCAAATAAAATTTCACTTTAGACCCAAAGGGGTAACAGGAGAAAATCGCCCCTCATTTTGTTACTCATTCTCCTGAATATGGAAACATCCCAAATGTGCTCATATACAGGCTTTAGTAGAAGGCAAAATGGATGATGTAAAGTTGAAATTGCCATTTTTCCACAGATATGCAATTTCAGTGACCATTGTGTACCAGTATGAAAAGTCTGCCCTCTAATTATTATGCTGTGCTTCCTTGTTTTAGAAACACTCAACATGTGGCCTTATTCTTTTGCCTGAACATATGAGAGGGCTTAGGAGTAAAAAATGCACCATTGCACGAGGACCAATATGGTGACGTACACCGCTTGTGCTGATTACTGTAGAGGCTCAGGGGTGAAATAACAAATAAAACCCCTGAGAAGTGACCCCATTTTGGAAACTACACCCACAAAGTATTTATTGAGAGGTGTAGTGAGCATTTTGACTCTACAGGCGTTTTGCAAAAATTTATGCGAAGTGAAAATTCCTTTTTTTTTTTCCAGATACACGTATGCCATTTCAGTTCCCAATATCTTGTGCTCATGGTGGTCCAGTGTGTAAAGTCAGCCTCTTATTATGCTGTGTTACCTGGTTTTAGAAACATCCTGCATGTGGTTCTAATCTTTTGCCTTAATGTATGAGAGGGATTAGAAGTAAAAGAACACCAAGCCCAATTTGAGGCCCAAGCTACTTGAGAAACCTTGGCGCGGTGCTCTGGCTCAGACATGTTGGCTGATCTCTCAATTTTAAAATCAGTTTAAGGGTTTAGTAAGACCGCAGAGTGCACCTGTCTTTGCTATTATTTTGTTATATTGTTATATTGATTATCACATCCACATAATTGCCATCTTCTGTAGGATGTCTATTGTGGTACTTGTGGTTCTCTGCGGGCATCCTCCACCGTATGCATTTTTGCTGGGGATCGTCATTAGCAGAGGGCCACAAGTGCAGGATTTGCTCCCCTATATATATGCACAACTGCATGTGGGTTTGAGCACCTCCTGCTATTACCACGCCATTCTTTCCAATGTGGTTATTTACACCACATGTGCTGACAAATGTATGGGCTCTGCGGTAACACAGTAAATGGACTCCACAAATTACACAATTTTTGAAACTCCCACCTTCAAAGTATTTATTAAGGGGTGAAGTGAGCATTTTTATGCCATGAGTATTTTGCAGAAATAAATGTGCAAAGGACAGTGCAAAGTGAAAATTGCAAGCTTTGTCACATACATGGCATTTCAATACCCAATATGTTGTGACCAGTTGGTGCCAACAGTGCACCCCTTAAATTGTTAGGTGGGTTCAACTAGATATGGGAATGCCATAAATGTGGCCATAAACTGCTGCTTGGGTAGGCTGCATATGTTTTGTTTTTTTATATTGATGAAACTGTAAGTGCTTATTTTTTGCACTATGGGTTTCCATTATCATTCTTACTATTTTGAAGTAAATATGACTTTTTGATTGCTTGATGTTATGATTTTTTGGAGGCGAGGTGACCAAATGGCTGTTTTGGCGCAGTTTTTATTTATTTAACAGCATTTACCTGGTGGAGTAGGTCTTGTGATATTTTAATATTGATTACAAAGTGCTTTGGAATACGTTGGCGCTATATAAATAATTATAAATAAAATAGGTCATTACGGACGTGTCAATACTAAAATAAAATTTTTAATTTTCAGTTTTACATAAAAGCATTTAAAAAATGTTTATATGTTGCCATTTTGTAAGAGCCATATTTTTTGGCGATGGTCTTGTGTCAGGGCTCATTTTCTGTGGGATGAGCTGACATTTTTGTTGGCAGCATTTTTGGTTACCTATCACATTTTGATTGCTCGAAATTATGCCTTTTTTGAGGCGAGATGACCAAAGATGTTTTGTTGTTTCACAGCGTTCACCTGACAGGGTACTGTAGATCATGTGATATTTTAATAATGGAGATTGTTACTGATGCAACAATACCTAATATGTCTTTTTTTTACAGTTGAAAAATAAAATGTACGGGGAAAAAAAAGCAATCATGTTTTTGTGCTATCATTTTAAGAGAGCTATATATATTTTTATGGCAATGGTCTTATGCGGAGGTGCGTTTTTGTGGGATAAGCTGACATTTTTACTGGTACCATTTTGTGGTACATACGGGCAGATTTATCAAACTGGCTTAGTTGCCCATAGCAACCAATCAGATTCCACCTTTCATTTTTCTCATTTGGAAAAGGAAAGGTGTAATCTGATTGGTTGCTATGGGCAACTAAGCCAGTTCTACTTCACAGCAGTGTGATAAATCTCCCCCATAGTTCTTTATAATCGCTCGATATTATGTCTTTTGTGAGGCGAGGTGACCAAAAAATGCCTGCTTTGGCCCTGTTTTTTTTTTTTTTTCTGGCGTTCACCTGACAGGGTAGATAATGTGATATATTTTTTTAATAGAGCCAGTCTTTACAGAAGTTTTCAGAAATTTGATTTGGTTGCATCGCCAAATTTTCACAAAAAATTTGATTCAATCCACAATAATTTATCATGAAGCATGTTAAATCAGGTCTATCCCCAACTGCAGTTAAACTTTAGGAAAAAAAAGATTCTATTAACCCATTTAATGGCAGAGCAAACACTTGTGTTTGAATCCCTTCTGTTAGATGTAGAATTATTGTACGTCACTATTAGGCTTAGTTCACATTTTACTTATTTGTTCAGTTATTGCCAGCCCAAAGCAAGTGCAGGTCAAACATACAGAACAAGTGCAGATCTATTCATTATACCTAATCTGAGAGTAGGCTTGGCTCCTAAATTTGCCTCACAACAAGGGCTCGTTCACACGACCGTTGGTGTCCCGTGCCCGTGCTGTGAACCGCAAATTGTGGTCCGCAATGCACGGGCACCTTCTGGGGGCAGGCGCATAGGGATCGCACACCCATTCACTTGAATGGGTCCGCAATCCCTCCGTTCTGCAAAAAGATAGAACATGCTCTATCTTTTTGCGGTTCAGAGGCACGGAATAGAACCCCAGAAAGCACTCCATATTGCTTCCGTAGTGCTCCGTTTCATGTTTACGTTCCGCATATCCGGATTTGCGGACCCATTGAAATGAATGAGTCCACATCCGTGATGCAGAATGACGGCGCGAGTGGTGCCCGTGTTTTACGGATCCGCAAATTCGTGACACCAATGGTCGTGTGAACGAGCCCTTCGTGATAGAAATAACTGACCAAATAACAATAGGCCCTACAGGTCAATGTTTGCGTCATCTCTAATTTATCATGTGGACATAACCGTGCAGTGTCCCAAAATTCAAGGAGAGGCCCCCATGACAATGGGGAGGATGTCTGCAGTAAGGCTGTGTCCACATGATTTTTTTTTCCCGTTCCTCTAATCTGTTAAAAGAACAGCCCAAAAAAAGTGGATCCTGTAGTTTCAGCATCCGCCTTCAGACTGTTAGTATTTGGTCAGCATATGTTCAGTGTTGGTAAGACTTCTGTTTTTGGCTTCCAAATCATGATCAAATCCTTATGCAAAATACTAGCCATGTGATAGAGGCCTCATGCTCATTTTGCACGAGTTCTGGCAATTTGCCTCTAACATCAGCTTTATTCAGATGGAAAAGTCCTGTATGCAGGACTTTAATGGCCTCCATCACATGGTCTGTATTTGGTTACTTTTTTGCATCAGTATTTGATCAGTATTGGTAAGGCAAAATCAGGGTTGGGTCCAAAATAGAGATAGCATCATGGAAATATTTCCATGTCTTCTGTGTTTTGGACCCGCACTTGCGTTAGGCTTCCAAATCATGATCAAATCCTGATGCTAAATATTGATCATGTGATAGAGTCTTTAGAGACTTTAATGGTCTCTATCACACAGTCAATACTTGGTCAGTTTTTTTTGCATCAGTAGTTGTTCAGTATTGGTAAAGCAAAAACAGGAGTGGGTCTGAAACAGTGATAACATGTGATGGAAATATTTGCATGTCTTCTGTGTTTTGGACCCACTCCAGCTTTTGGCTTCCAAATCATATCAAATCCTGATGCAAAATATTGACTGTGTGATAGAGGCCTTCTGGACGCTCACACAACAGGACCTGTTTGTTTTTTTTGTTTGTGTTTTTCAGTTCTTCTGACAGATCAGGACAAAAAAAAAAAGGGTGACATCAGCACAGCCACACAGGGACACTCACAGGCGTGTGGCATCAGAATAGTGGCAGCAGCACGTGGGCAGAAGTAACAGGCTATTTTTCACAATGTAGTGTTTTCACACTACAGTCAGATCATCACTGCCAAAATGATCTAGTCTGTTGTATCAGGGACCAGGGTCTAAAAATCCTGGTGATCCATGCCTGATTCATCTTTGGAAAAGTTAGTTTCTCAACATTTTTTGTTGAAAGTTCTCTTTGGGGTAAATATGCAAACTCAGACAGTTGCAGCCACAATTCAATTTTGGCTGCCCAGTAGGCCAGTGGAACTTGGATCTGGGGTGACAGGGTGCAGTCCAAGTATGCCACCACCTGCTGATTCAGGGTCTGTCATGCTTCGGTGTGGGAGGGAAACACCACACCGAGCATAGGAGGGAAGGGAATCGGGCCGGGCCTGAGAACTAGGGAAGGAAAATGGACACCTCCTAGTGAAAACCCTAACCAAAATCCTGACTTGACTACCAGTATGAACAGACCCCAAAGGTAGGGGAGTTCACACGCGGGAGTATCTAGAGTCCTATCAAGCCCTATAGGACTCTGGTACTAATGGCAGGGACGAGACTAACTGTTCCTCCAAAAGGAAGGATGAACAGGAGTCTCTTACAGGCCTAATACTAACAATAGGGAAATGAAAAACAAAGAACCCAAACAAAATACAAAAGGGAAAGGAAAGGAGCAATGGAAGCACCAGGAACTCAGCCAAGATCCAACCACAATCTATCCAAAGGTCCAAACAGAAGCTATAAACCGCACGGCATTGTGGGAGAAGCAACTATAAATAGAGAAGGTTAAATGGCCCCAATAACCACACCTGGGGAAAGAAGGTGTGGCAAGCACAAGAAACAACAAAGATGCCATTTGATCCACATGGAAAACGTGTCAGTAAAAAACAATTGTTGCCAGTCTCACCAGATGACAGAAAAGACCGAGAATATAAAGGGTGCTTCTAGAGCATGTCAGCTCTGGAGAGAAAAAAGGAAGCTCAAAATGAGTACAATTCTAGAATTAAAAAAACTGCCCTAAAATGTGTACATAGCCTTTAAGTTGCTGCTGGTGGAGCTGGGGCCTCCTCCCAAACAACCAACTAACTACAAAGGATGTCTCAATAGTAGTTGAGTTTTTCATCCCTCTCAAAAGGTGTACAAAAGGCCCCTTTTGAAACAATCCCTTTAATAACATTAATTGATATATACAGTTTGTGAAGGAAAACATACCTTGATTAAAGAAGTGATAACAATTGCACCAGCATTAACCATTGGGTTGTGTGGTTTTTCTGCAATGCATAAACAGATAGCAACATTTTAACAATATGCATATTCATTTGCAATTTATTTGTGAAATCAAATTCTGTGACATATTAATAAATGTTCATGTGTATTATTAAAACAAATTTTACACATCCACTATACTGACTACCAAGTACACTACCATAGATGAATGCATGGAAAAATGTTTTCTTACACAGAAACTTTCACACACCTATTTATATCAGCATTACATCAGCATATATCATCGTTTTGTAGAAGAAATAACAAATCAGATCTTTGCTTAGGCCTCTTTCACACAACCGTATGGCTTTTTCAGTATTTTGCGGTCCATTTTTCATGGATCCGTTGTTCCGTTTTTTGCTTCCGTTGTGTTTCCGTTCTGTGAAAGAGGCCTTCTTGTTAAATCCTCTGCAGCTCCAGTAAAGATGCTGAGCGTGACACACGATGGAGTTTGTTTATGTTCACAAGCATGTGTTTGGAGGTCCTGATCTAACTGTTTTTGCATTGCAAATACTGAGAAGTGGACTGTGTACTCCTACTCATCCGTCAAAGGCTTTTTATTAGAGCATACTATAGCCTGATCCTACATTGCTCTGAATTTTGCAGGCCCAAGCCCATTAAAAGCTAGTGTGATAGTATAGAAACCACCATGTCATTGGTAAAGTAGTCTGACACAATTGTGATCAAATATGTGCACTGAGAGCTCAAATTTTCAAGTATAGAAGTGCTCCAGATGGCGACCAAAATGGTCGCCAATGCGACTTAAAATTATAAAATGGCGACAAGACTATGTAGTCTTGTCGAGATTTGCGCCTAAACCCTCTGCTGCTCTGTCTCTTTAAGGAAAAAAAAGGCTTTAAAGGAGTCTGCTGCGCGCTGGCTTTTTCTTCTGTGGTTCCTTTTACACTTAGCCAAGGCGCTCTCCGGTGTCAGGAGAAAGCCCCACCTACCCACTTCGACCATTGCCTGCCAGGTCTAACCCGCAAATTACAATCTGCTGGTCTGGGAGGTGAGGAGAGCTCCTCCCACTGATTCGTCAGAGCCGCCCCTTCACTGGAGACATGTTGGGGCGCTCCGGAGTCCTGTGTCAGCTCAGCACCGTGCATTGTAATTCATGTATAGTGTAATGCTACCCCTGACACATTGCAGCAGGACTGTGCCTCTGCCGAGCACAATGCGGCCTCCACATATCAGGTAACGAGACTGACGAGCAGAGGCTGGGCTCTTTTTAATGGAATCTCTGTCTCCTCTGCCCTGAAATATGTCAAGCTGCTCAGCTTAGATTTAATGCTGGCTCTGACACAGTGGTTTTAACCTTCAGCGCTGAGGTTATATAGTAAGTCTGCCTTGTAGCCGAAGATGGATGGATCCTGTGAACCCTCCCACATGACTGCGATGTGATCTCCAGGTTTAGATCATGTACTGCGGGGGGGGGGGGGGGGGGCTGTTGTTGAGTGGTTAATTATAACCACACTTTTTTTTATTAAAATGAATGGATAGGTAGGACTGGCACTCTGTATGCGTGGAATAATATGGATAAAATAGTAATACGGTACAGTGATCACACAATTTAATTCAGCAGAAAAATAATAAAAACCTCTGAGCACACAGCACTTTATTTATATATTAAATCAAGTCGTGATCAAGGATATTTCTGGGAACTAAACTCTACTCATAGTGCTCTTTATTTGTGGACAACATCCAAAATAACCAAAGCAAACGATACCCACCTTTTTTCATATAGACATTATTGAGTGAAAGGACATATCTTCTCTTGATCTTGTATATCATTTCTTTGGTTAGGAAAACAAGAAGAACTTTTTCTTGGGTCCATTTGATTATTGAATTTTATAAGTCTGGATCATTTTATGAATTAATACTGCTGTTGTAATCTTTTATTTTATATCTATCCATTGTTTTAATGTTTTTATATATACACACCAGGATGCATTTTTAACATGTTTTTATTATTTTTCTGCTGAATTAAATTGTGTGATCACTGTACCATATTACTATTTTATCCATATTATTCCATGCATACAGAGTGCCAGTCCTACCTAGCCATTCATTTTAATACTTTTTTCTGTATGGGTGATACAGTATTCTTGGCCTAGAGCACCTGGTCCCTATCTGCACAGAAGTGAGCTATTCCTATCATCTCTTCTCACACTTTTTTATGTATGTAATTCTGCTCTCCTGGAGATTTAACTTTTTTGTATTTGTATTTTACAATATTTAAATTTATAGTACCCCTTTACAATCCTGGGTGCATCATAACTGCCATGTGTTACAGCAAATAAGTGGTTTTCTCACACTGGGGTCCCCACCAGTCCATAGACCCAAGGGGCCACAGTGCTAGGTAAAGTGTCCCACTGGAGTTTTCTCTAAAAGGCGCCTCTGACAACCCCTAATGTGCTGGATACGGCCAGCGGGTGACGCCCCTCTTCAGGACTAAGGTCCTCATACACAATAGATGCCAATGGCTGCACCCATGGACTCCTGTCTGCTTCCCTTGCATTATGTTAAATGGTCACGTGATGCAAGGGAAGCAGATCTCCACTGTGGCCAGTAATTGTCTTGATGGCACTGCAGTCTAACATTTTTATAGAGAAACGCAAGATAAGCAGCGGAGGTCGGGAAGCGAATGAGCCAGGACCCAGCACCTAGGGATTACTAACCCAAATCTGGCTAGTCTGACAGGTCATGGAAATGAGTGCACAACCCCTTTAACTGTGTGGGCTGTAGCTTAGAAAACCCCATGCTCCTAGTCCTAAGCATCCCAGCTACACTCACCTAAAGAATTATTAGGAACACCTGTTCTATTTCTCATCAATGCGATTATCTAGTCAACCAATCACATGGCAGTCGCTTCAATGCATGTAGGGTAGTGGTCCTGGTCAAGACAATCTCCTGAACTCCAAACTGAATGTCAGAATGGGAAAGAAAGGTGATTTAAGCAATTTTGAGCGTGGCATGGTTGTTGGTGCCAGATGGGCTGGTCTGAGTATTTCTGCTCAGTTACTGGGATTTTCACACACAACCATTTCTAGGGTTTACAAAGAATGGTGTGAAAAGGGAAAAACATCCAGTATGCGGCAGTCCTGTGGGCGAAAATGCTTTGTTGATGCAAGAGGTCAGAGGAGAATGGGCCGACTGATTCAAGCTGATAGAAGAGCAATGTTGACTGAAATAACAACTCGTGACAACCGAGGTATGCAGCAAAGCATTTGTGAAGCCACAACACGCACAACCTTGAGGCGGATGGGCTACAACAGCAGAAGACTCCACCGGGTACCACTCATCTCCACTACAAATAGGAAAAAGAGGCTACAATTTGCACAAGCTCACCAAAATTGGACTGTTAAAGACTGGAAAAATGTTGCCTGTTCTGATGAGTCTCGATTTCTGTTGAGACATTCAAATGGTATAGTCCGAATTTGGCGTAAACAGAATGAGAACATGTATCCATCATGCCTTGTTACCACTGTGCAGGCTGGTGGTGTAATGGTGTGGGGGATGTTTTCTGGGCACACTTTAGGCCCCTTAGTGCCAATTGGCCATCGTTTAAATGCAACGGGCTACCTGAGCATCGTTTCTGACCATGTCCATCCCTTCATGACCACCATGTACCCATCCTCTGATGGCTACTTCCAGCAGTATAATGCACCATGCCACAAAGCTCGAATCATTTCAAATTCGTTTCTTGAACATGACAATGTGTTCACTGTACTAAAATGGCCCCCACAGTCACCAGATCTCAACCCAATAGAGCTTCTTTGGGATGTGGTGGAACGGGAGCTTCGTGCCCTGGATGTGCATCCCTCAAATCTCCATCAACTGCAAGATGCTATCCTACCAATATGGGCCAACATTTCAAAAGAATGCTACCAGCACCTTGTTGAATCAATGCCACGTAGAATTAAGGCAGTTTTGAAGGCAAAAGGGGGTTCAACACCATATTAGTATGGTGTTCCTAATAATTCTTTAGGCAAGTGTATATTATATGCATTTTAAATTTGGCGACTAAAAATTAAATTTTGCTCCTAAATTTTTCAGGTTAGGAGCCAATGACTCCTTGATATTTTTTATTGTCTGGAGCCCTGTATAGTAAGCAGGGCTGTGAAGTCGAAGTCAAAGCTAGTTTTGGTGGAATAGGAGTAGAAATGTACTGACTCCAACTAGAAAAATATTATCTGTTATTAATATTGTGTAATATATTAACTTTCATTTTAATTTAGAAAAGCTTAGAAATTTTAAATATATTTTATATTCTATTTATCTAAGGGCCTTACTCATCAAAAACAGTGATCAGGGGTGTTCAGATGGTGATGCAAAATCAGTTCTCTCCCATCCCCTATGCTAGGTATCTTCATGCTGTTCCAAGGTCTATAGTTGCAATGCCTGAAACCGTGCTGCACATGCACAGTAGTAAGTTCATCCTCTAAAGACCAGAGGAGGAAATTCACCACTGAGTATGCCTGCAGTCACCTCACAACTGCGAGACAGAACAGGAAGACAGCATTAAAGGTGTTGTCCAGAAATAAGTAAGGGTGCATTCACATCACCGTTTAGGGTACTTTCACACAAGTATTCTTGTTTTCCGGTATTGAGTTCATTCACAGGAGCTCAATACCGGAAAAAAAAAAAAACTTTTATCCTAATGCATTCTGAATGGAGAGCATTCCGTTCAGTATGCATCAATTCTTGACACCGGAGAGACAGATCTGGTACTTCAATGCATTTATAAGATGGATCTGCATCCAAATCCGTCTGACAAATGCCATCAGTTTGCGTCTGAATTGCTGGATCCGGCAGGCAGTTCCGGCGACAGATTTCGCTGCCGCAAGTGTGAAAGTACTTTTAGCTTTCCGTTCTTCTGATCAGTCAGAAGTGAGAGAGAAAAAAACCGAATCCTTTTGCATCAGTTGTCATCCATTTGAGCCATTTCTTTGCATGGGGAAAATAACTGCATGCAGTACCTTTGTCTCCATTTAAGGATACTTTCACACTAGCGTAATTATTTTCCGGTATTGAGTTCCATCACAGGGTCTCAATACCAGAAAAAAAAAGGATCCGTTTAATCCTAATGCATTCTGAATTGAGAGGATTCCGTTCAGTATGCATCAGTTCAGTCACTCTTATGGTATTTGGCCAGAGAAAATACTGCAGCATGCTGCGGTATTTTCTCTTGCCAAAATTCCGGAGCACTTGCTGGAATGCCGGAATAATTTCCAATATAATGTATTAGTGCCAGCATTAAAATTGCTGCATTGACTGATCCGGTCTTCAGGTTTAGGTCTACGCAGACCTTTAAAAATAATAAATACCGGATCCGTTTTTCCGGAAGACACCGGCAGGACAGAGCTGGTATTTCAATGCATTTCTCAGACGGATCCGCGTCCGGATCTGTCTACAAATAATATCCGTTTGCATACGGAATTTCGGATCCGGCAGGCAGTTACCGCGACAGAACTGCGTGCCGGATCCTCACAACGCAAGTGTGAAAGTACCCTAAAAAAACTGATCTCAGATGGAAATGGCTCAAACGGATAAGAACTGATGAAACAGGATCCTTTATTTTTTTTTTTTACAGGATCCAGTAAAAAAAAAAATGATGAAACTGGATTTTTTTTTTTTTGACGGATCAGAAGAACGGAAAGTTAAACGGTGATGTGAATGCACCCTTACTTAAAGGATAACTGTCACATTTAGACCCAAAGTTCAATGTTCATATATGTAGTTACTAATAATGTGATATTCCAGAATCAATAACTATTAGACTTACTCACCCCATATTTCATAAGCCCCAGCCCTTAGCAACCAGTCTGCATAAAACTGCAATTTCCTTATTCAGTTAAGATGGCCCCTGATGACTCACCCTGAAGCTAATCCAGCCTGTTCTCACTACCCACAATGCATTGAACTCCTCGTACACTAGCTTCTGCACCTCAACCAATAAGTGCTCTTCACACTTAAACACGCCCCCCTCCTGCTATCACATACACTTTAGGAAGTGGTAGAACTGTGTGAAGATTCTCTGTAGCTTGGACAAAGAAAACTAATGGTAAGCTAGTCTTTATAATATAATAGCACTGCCTTACACTATATATTTATATAATATTTGGGCCGGGTACCTTTAAAAGAAAGTTGGCAGGATTTGGCAGCAGTCGGCTGCACTCGTGCCTTCGGGAGGTGATTTGCGGGGCGGGAATCGTCGGGGTGGAAGACTTGTCAGTACTCGGCGAGACTAGGCTGTACAGCACTCTCACTTCCGGGAATGGATGTGAGCGTGCACACACGTAGCAGGGCACCCTGCTTATGCGTCTCCCGTCCTCCAGCGCAGCCAACAGATAGATGGACCTCTCCCAGCAACGCAGTTTTAGGTAAGGTGAGAATAGGTGCTATGGGGACAAATTGAATGATTTTAAGGGTTTAGGAAGAATTAATATAAAATTTGAAGATGGTCACTAAGGTGATACTAATCACCTTTATCAAAATATGGAAAAAAATATGACAGTTATACTTTAACAGTTGCCCGCAGGCTACCTCTCTTATGAAAAGAATCATATTTACTTACTCCCCACCGCTTGGGTCCTACGTGTGGGGTCCTGTGTGTCAATCTTCCAGTCCACAGCTTGCTTAATTAATCTCTGCCATGGACATGATAATCGGCTCTACTGCAGCCAATAACTCAGAGGTAGTAAACAAGTTGTGGACCAGAAGATGGAAACATGGGAGACAGTGTGCAGGACTAGAGCTGCCCATGGCAGGTAAGTAGGAATCTTCTCATAGCAGATGCGGGCTGCAGGCACCTGTGATAAGTTATTTATTCCCAGACAACCCTTTTATGGAAAGCACTAAATGTACCAGCTGCATAACTATAATTTATAGGGCTCCATAGCAAAATAAGATGGGTCTCCCACCACCCAGTGTAAAACAGCAGCATGAATAACAATTTTATCCCAGGACACGGAGGCTCCTATTGCTGTCTCTCTCTTTACTGAGTTTCCATAGCAGCAAAGAAAAAACCTTTAAACATGCAGTAACTATAGCAACTAGCCCCACCCTGTCACTCCCAGTGTCCATATAACCCCTGGTCACACTGGAGCAGTCCTCTTTCTTTGCTGCTCCAGTTAAGTATACACTTCCATAGCAGTTGTCTTATGCCCTGAGGTGTTCCTTTTGGCATCCCTTAGGGCATTAGATCGCTTTTTGTCGCATTATATTGACTTGCTATAACTGTATATAGAGTGTTTGTTAACCTGCGGGTTTTTTATCTTATTTCTGGGATACCTTTCTCCTTATTTAGCAGATTTCTATATCTATCTTCCCTACGCTTGCCTCTCCTTTCCCCGCCGTTTGCGGCGTTCCGCTTCGGCTGGGGAGGAGTGGGCGCACTGTAGGAGGTTTTTCAGCGGGGTTTTTCCCTCTTACCCTGTTTGGTCCCCAGGCCGCACTGCTCGTCCGCGCCTGAGAGGAGGCGGCGCCATTTCGCGCGCTTCCTCTCATTCTTCTTGTTCTTCCGTCGTCTCGCGAGATCTCGGGCGCTTGCTGCGGCCGAGATCTCGCGGGATTTCGTGCGCGCGCTATTCCGGTGCGTTTCTTGTAGCGAGCATCCTGCAGTGCCGGTCCTGGGCTCTAACGGTCTGTGTTTTATCACTCCTTCTCCTTCTGCAGTTACAGGGTGACTAACCCTTTCTCCATGTCGCGCCATTCCCGCTCCCGCTCCCCTAATGTCGGCCCCCCTCAGGACCTGGAGTCCAGGGGCCACGTTTCTCCCCCCTCCAGGAGATCTAGCATCCCTACCAGGGAACCTCCTGTGGTGGATGCCCAGAGCTTGGCCATTCAGCGCTCAATTTCTAGCGCTATTATGTCTGCCATGGGGTCCATGTCCACGGCAATCTCTCAATCTGTGACCCAAGCCCTAGCTATTCAACCCCCTCATACCTCCAGAACAACTGAGACTGATGGCATTGTTCCATCCACTGACGACGCGCTGAGGTCGCGTAAAAGAGCCTGTCCACGCCAGGCAGAACATGCGCGTGGTTGGAAGTCGGCGCGGTCACAGCCCGAACATGTTTCTGACTCTGATAGAGAGTCCGATGAGGAGGCACGGCAATACTCCCTGCATGGCTCAGAGGAGGATTTGACTGGAGTCACGGTTGACCCCATTGATATCGATCTACCGCCATCCGCTACTGCGGCATACCCGGATGCCCCCTCTGGGTCTGCGGATCCTCTGGTGGATCCGTTGGGGGACCCTATGTTTGACCCCAATGCTTTACACCACCCACGGTCTTCTGAGTGGCTTCCCGCCACGCATGTAGCCCAGTACATTGAGTCCATGGCCCGTAAACCCCTCACAAAGGAGGCGCGTACCAAACTGCGGGCGGAATGCCCTAGGCCCTTGATCCCACATAAAGTTTGTGAGACGCCGGTGGTGGACCCCAAGATGGTCCAATTCTTGACTAAAACTGGGTTTAATCCCCGCAAAGGCCTGGATTCTGCCCTTAGGGCGTGCCAGGATAAAGTTTTGGACATCATGGGGCCGCTGGCCAAGATCCTGGACATGGTCGAGGCGGCCAAAGCGGCTGGTAATCAGGTTGATCCTGAAGAATTAACGGGATGGGCTCAGAGAGCGGTTTGCCTTACGGGCAACGCTAACACCTCGTTAGCCATTGAACGGCGCAAAGCGCTCCTTATGAAAATTGAGCCGAAATTGGCTAATTTGGCTATTTCTGAGGCGGGCAAGGACGCCCAGGGGCTCCTCTTTGGAGAACCCTTTATTAAGGAGCTTGGGAAATATGTTGGGGCTTTTACTGCCCTTGATAAGGCTCAAGCGTCTATGCGCAAGGTTTTCCCTAGCCGTTTTTCAGCCAGGGCCGGCAGTTTCAGGGGCCGTCTGCCCGGCCGTTCCTCCTCCTATGCCCGTGGATCGGGCAGAGGCTCCTTTGTCCACAGACCCTCATTGCAGGACCAGCAACATCAGCCATCCTTTTTTCCCACCCGGGGCGGCTACAACCGCGGCAGGGGATTCCGCGGACACCCTGGCTCCAGGAAACCATACGGTGAGTTCTCTATTCAATGTTCCTCCTTTGTCCAGTTGTCCAGTGGGGGGAAGACTCCAGTACTTTTTCCATGCGTGGAAAAAGGTATCATCCGACCCGTGGATTTTGTCTACGGTCCGGGGTTTCGTGATCAAACTAGTGTCAGACCCTGTGGGCCTTTCCCCTCCTTGCATCCCTGTGCCGTCCGGGTCCGCTCGCGTCCTCATAGACTCAGAGCTCTCGGTCCTTTGGGACAAAGGGGCGATAGAATTGGCTCCCGGGGACTCCTTGGGGGTCTTGAGCAGCATCTTTCTGGTGCTGAAGAAAGGGGGTCAGCTGCGCCCTGTTATCAATCTGAAGGCGCTGAACAATTTCGTCAGGTACCGCCATTTCAAAATGGAAGGGATTCATCTCCTGAGGGACATGCTCCTTCCAGGGGACTGGATGGCGAAATTAGATTTGAAAGACGCTTATCTCACGGTGCCGGTGGCACCGGAGTCAAGAGATTTGTTACGTTTTTCCTGGAGAAGTCAGGTGTGGCGCTTTACGTGCCTTCCCTTCGGCCTCTCCTCTGCCCCCTGGTGCTTCACCAAGCTACTACGCCCGGTGGTGGCCTGGCTGCGCAGTCGGGGGGTGCGTCTCATAGTGTACCTGGACGACATTTTGTTCATGGCGTCCAGCCCGGCTTCCCTTCTGTCACACCTGCAATTGGCCACCTCCCTCATATCAGGTCTAGGGTTCATCATCAATCAGGAGAAATCTTGTTTGATTCCGTCCACCACTATGGAATTGTTGGGCTTCCAGATCGATTCGGTCTCACAATCTCTCAGTCTGCCGCAATCGAAGATTCTGAATATTCGGAAGGAGTTGAGGCATGCTCTTGCATTGCCTCGGATATCCCTGAGACATCTGGCCCGGATAATAGGGCTTCTGGCTTCCTCCATCCAGGCCATTTTTCCAGCACCCCTCCATTACAGGGCGCTTCAGCGCCTCAAAATTGCTCACCTTCGGGAGGGTGCTTCTTATGCCGATACAGTCGTGCTGGATACGGAGACCAGGCACGAGTTACGCTGGTGGATCCACAACCTCTCCATGTGGAACGGCAGAGCCATTTTTGGGCCTCGGCCAGACCTTGTCATCGAGTCGAACGCCAGTCTCCACGGATGGGGCGCTCATTGCAACGGCGTCTCCACCGGGGGTCCGTGGTCCCGGAGCGAATCCAGGCTCCACATCAATTCCTTGGAGCTGCTAGCTGGATCTCTGGCGATCCGCAGCTTTGTCAACAACACGGTCAAGGTTTGTGTCCGACTCCGCATGGACAATGTGTCGGCGGTCCGGTACATCAACTTTATGGGTGGAACGCGCTCGTCAGTACTCACTCACTTGGCCATGGATTTTTGGGACCAATTTTTCTCCAGGGGGATCATGGTAGTCGCGGAATACATTCCGGGCCTCCACAATGTGAGAGCGGACTGGAGTTCGCGGTATCTTTCGGATGCCAGCGACTGGAAATTGGATTCCGGGGTTTTCGATGCCGTGTCATCTCGATGGGGTCCCTTCTCCATCGACCTGTTTGCATCTCGTCTCAACGCTCAGCTTCCCAGATTTTTCAGCTGGCGTCCGGATCCGGAAGCGGAAGCGGTGGACGCTTTCCTCCAAGAGTGGTCGACTCCAGTCCTGTACGCATTCCCTCCATTTGCTCTAATCCCGAGAGTTCTTCTCCAGATCCGTCGCCAATCGGCGGAACTGGTTCTCATTTTGCCCCTTTGGAAGTCGCAGTCGTGGTTCCCCCACCTTCTGGATCTTCTCATCACCGAGCCGGTTTTGCTCCCCGTTTTTCCTCACCTGCTCAGGGATCCGGCGGGTCAGTGTCACCCTCTGCTCATCGAGGGAACTCTACACCTCCTCGCGTGCAGAGTCTCGGGGGTCCCTGGGAGATCTCAGGAGTTTCGGAGACGGCTCGCTTCTTGCTGGCAAACGCTTGGGCACCCGGAACCAGACGAGCTTATCGCTCGGCTTGGGATTCCTGGGCTCGTTGGTGCCTCTCGGGGAATCTGGATCCCACTGAAGCTCCTGTAACGGCTATTTTGTCCTTCTTGTCTGCTTTGTTTGATGAGGGCAAGGCATACCGGACAATTAATCTGTATAGGTCTGCAATTTCGTCTAGGCACTCGGGGTTTGACGGTCGTCCAGCGGGCCAGCATCCCTTAGTCTGTAGATTGTTGCGCGGTTCTCGCCTCTCGCGACCTCCGAGACCGCGTTTTTCTGCTACTTGGGATGTTTCCATCGTTTTGTCCTTTCTCCAGGATTGGCCCTCTAACGATGTCCTGTCGTTAAGGCAACTCTCGGCGAAGTTGGTCACCCTCTTGTGCTTGATCTCCTGCAAGAGGGTTTCGGACGTCCGGGCGTTGGATCATGACGCCCGCTCTTACTCGCCGGTCGGCGTGACGTTTAATATATTGCGGCGTACGAAGACGAACATTCGCTCGGTTTCCTATCCATATTTTCCGGACTCTCCGCAGCTTTGTCCTGGCAATTGTTTACAGGAATATGAACGTCGTACCTGTCGGTTGCGGGTTTCTGACTTTCCTCATCTCTTTATCTCCTTCCGTAGACCTTTTCACCCGGTGACCAGTGTTACCCTTTCGCGTTGGGTCAAATGGGTTTTATCTATGGCGGGTATTGATACCTCCATATTTACGGCTCATTCGGTTCGCAGTGCCTCTGCCACCTCGATGACGGTTTCCGGTGCCCGTTTAGAGGATGTTATGAGGTTAGCGGATTGGTCTAGGGCTTCCACCTTTCGGGAGTTTTACTTCAGGCCACCATCTCATGCTTTCTCGTCTGTGGTGGCCCAGCTTTAAACTTGCAATAGGAGCCTCCGTGTCCTGGGATAAAATTTCATGATTTTACTATTCCATGACGTAAAGTCATGATTTTATAAAGGACACGGAGGCGAGTATTGCCCACCCGTTTTCCCTCCCTGGAATATCGACTGTTTTATCTGTCATATGGATAATTTGATTTGGTTCAGTTATGTGACTCGGTTGATATGTGTCTTCCCGCATCTGCTCTGTATACTACCATGTGTTTGCTTGATTTTTCCTAGGTTGATGTTCCAATCAAGATGTCCGAAAGGTTCGAAGTTTCGTTAATTGAGGTTCCAGTTGAGATGTCCGGACTGTGCACAGTGTCATGAGACGGCGAATCCGAACCTCTGTTCCAGTTCTCAGTTCTAGTTCGGGAGACCTGAAGCCTGTTCGTCAGTTGTGGGCGTCCATCAGTTTGCAGTTTGTGGACCACCAAAGAAAGAGGACTGCTCCAGTGTGACCAGGGGTTATATGGACACTGGGAGTGACAGGGTGGGGCTAGTTGCTATAGTTACTGCATGTTTAAAGGTTTTTTCTTTGCTGCTATGGAAACTCAGTAAAGAGAGAGACAGCAATACTCGCCTCCGTGTCCTTTATAAAATCATGACTTTACGTCATGGAATAGTAAAATCATGAAATTAACCTCTTCGTGAACACACACTTTTTTTTTTTTTATCACATTCCAAGAGCTATAACTTTTTTGTTTGTTTCATCAATGTACTTGTATGAGGTCTTCTTTTTTGCAGGACAAGTTCTAGTTTTTAATACACCATTTTGGGTACATGTAATTGATTAAAGCCAGCTAACTAAAACCCCTAATGTTTACGTCAGTAAAAAGGTGTAATAGTGGTCACTAAGGGGTTAAAGGGGTTGTCTCATCTCAGAAAATGGAATTGACCCTTTCTAATATATTGTGAAAGTCCATATTGCCTTCTTTGCTGGATTAATTAATTTTTCCATCACATTATGCATGGCTTGTTTCCATGGTTATGACTACCCTGTAACCCAGCAGCAGTGGTCATGCATAATATAGTAAACTCCCCTTCAGTTCTGGCCACCAGTGAGAATGTCACTTTTTCTAGAGTGTGCAAGCATAGCCACCACTGCTGGATTGCAGGATGTTCATAACCCCTGGATATGAGCAGTGTATAAGGTCATACACACTACTAGGCCTCATTTCTTTGTCTTCAGGCATTTCCATTGAAGTTGGATCAGCCTGAAATTTGACTTTCCACTTTGATTTTGAGTATCATTCCAAATCCAGCCCTCCATGGTATATTAATTTTGATTTACATTGATCATTTTTATGTTTTATTGCTCTCAACGCATTCCACTATATAATGAATAAAGATTTGCAACTGGAATATTTCATTCATTGAGATTTAGGATGTGGTATTTTGGTGATCCCTTTATTTCTTTGAGCTGTGTATATGCTCCGTTTTGTGTAGGATGCCTTTGTGGTGCATGTGGACCGCGCCGACATCCTCCACCGTATGCAAAATATTTTTTGCTGGGGATAGTCGGTTGCTGCGGTCCACATGCGGTGGGGCTGCTCCCCCAATGAAAAACACGCTACAGTGTTAGGGGTTGAGCAGCTCCCCCAGATTTGCCACTATATTTCTGTGTTTTTGTCTTGTTTTATATGTAGTGTATGTGCCTTCACCTGGCATTCAAACACTATCCTCTGCACCTGGTAGCCTCCATCACATGGTCTGATATGGGTGTGGCTTACAGTCTGGCTTTGTTCACATTGCACTAGTTGTCCTGCTAGGCGGTTGTGTGGAAGCTTGGCTGTGAGCTGGATTACATCACCTTCAGACCTTGTTCACACCATAGGTAGCGTAGTGGTAGGACCCCTTGCCATGCTGAGAACCGTGACGTGGTGCTTGGGGCTCCGATATCTTCCTGACAGGAATATATTGGCAAAAGTCTCAGCTTTTAATATCTGCATTTATGACTAGCCAGTATAGTCAGTGGTATATCCGTGTGGTGCATTTTTTCTGTGATATATGTATATATACACACATACAGTTGCAAGAAAAATGTGAACCCTTTGGAATGATATGGATTTCTGCACAAATTGGTCATAAACTGTGATCTGATCTTCATCTAAGTCACAACAATAGACAATCGCAGTCTGCTTAAACTAATAACACACAAAGCATTAAATGTTACCATGTTTTTATTGAACACACCATGTCACAGTGCAGGTGGAAAAAGTATGTGAACCCCTAGACTAATGACATTTCCAAGAGCTAATTGAAGTGAGGTGTCAGCCAACTGGAGTCCAATCAATGAGATGAGATTGGAGGTGTTGGTTACAGCTGCCCTGCCCTCTAAAAAACACACACCAGTTGTGAGTTTGCTTTTCACAAGAAGCATTGCCTGATGTAAATGATGCCTCGCATAAAAGAGCTCTCAGAAGACCTACGATTAAGAATTGCTTACTTGCATAAAGCTGGAAAGGGTTATAAAAGTATCTCCAAAAGCCTTGCTGTTCATAAGTCCACGGTAAGACAAATTGTCTATAAATGGAGAAAGTTCAGCACTGCTGCTACTCTCCCTAGGAGTGGCCATCCTGTAAAGATGACTGCAAGAGCACAGCGCAGACTGCTTAATGAGGTGAAGAAGAATCCTAGAGTGTCAGCTAAAGACTTACAAAAGTGTCTGGCATATGCTGACATCCCTGTTAGCGAATCTACGATACGTAAAACACTAAACAAGAATAGAGTTCATGGGAGGATACCACAGAGGAAGCCACTGCTGTCCAAAAAACATTTCTGCACATATACAGTTTGCGCAAGAGCACCTGGATGTTCCACAGCAGTACTGGCAAAATATTCTGTGGACAGATGAAACCAAAGTTGAGTTGTTTGGAAGAAACACACAACACTATGTGTGGAGAAAAAGAGGCACAGCACACCAACATCCAAACCTCATCCCAACTGTGAAGTATGGTGGTGGGGGCATCATGGTGTGAGGCTGCTTTGCTGCGTCAGGGCCTGGACGGATTTCTATCATCGAAGGAAAAATGAATTCCCAAGTTTATCAAGACATTTTGCAGGCGATCTTAAGGCCACCTGTCCACCAGCTTAAGCTCAACAGAAGATGGGTGTTGCAACAGGACAACGACCCAAAGCATAGAAGTAAATCAATCAGAATGGCTTAAACAGAAGAAAATACACCTTCTGGAGTGGCCCAGTCAGAGTCCTGACCTCAACATGATTGAGATGCTGTAGCATGACCTCAAGAAAGCGATTCACACCAGACATCCCAAAAATATTGCTGAACTGAAACAGTTCAGTAAAGAGGAATGGTCAAGAATTACTTCTGACCGTTGTGCACGTCTGATCTGCAACTACAGGAAACGTTTGGTTGAAGTTATTTCTGCCAAAGGAGGTTCAACCAGTTATTCAATCCAAGGGTTCACATACTTTTTCCACCTGCACTGTGAATGTTTACATGGTGTGTTCAATAAAAACATGGTAACAGTTAATTATTTGTGTGTTATTAGTTTAAGCAGACTGTGATTGTCTATTGCTGTGACTTAGATGAAGATCAGATCACATTTTATGACCAATTTGTGCAGAAATCCATATCATTCCAAAGGGTTCACATATTTTTTCTTGCAACTGTATATTGTAGGAAGGCGCAAGGTCCTTCGTTGAAGGAAGGTATGTGTCACCGCGGCTCCTAGCCTCGGTGAAGTAAGAGCCGGTATTTTCAGGTGTCAGCAGCAGCTAATGCTGATTGATACTTTGCTATTTTAGTATGTCTGTATAGCTGATCCGGGACGGAACTTACTGGGAGTAGTCAAAGTGCTTGGTGGGTGAAAGAAGAAGAGAGAGAGAAAAAAAAAAAATAATGGATCCAGTCAGTGCTGGTGGGTGACTATTCCCCACGTTCCAGGCCGGGGGTTGACTGGCCTATAAAGAACCTATTCGGCAGCTGGGAGTGATTACCTCTCTCTGACAGAGGATCTCTGGAAATCGCTGATGTGGGAACTGAGCCCTGGGCTGGGCTGAAAAGCTGAGACCTGTGTGTTGGGAGAGAAGGCCACCTAAAGCCTGCATTTGGACTGCTGGAGGCAGGACCGCCGACAAGGTGATGTTTGTTTTATGCACAAACTTTCTACTCGGTGTGAACAAACAACAACCCTGCAAAGAGTGTTTTTTGTTTGACCTTATGTGTGAATAAACACAGACATTTGAATTACTAACTTGTGCTTTGCCTCTGCACCCGCTTATCCCAAATAACAGAGCGAATCCCCAAAATTGTTGGAGGATGCGCGTTTTGCAGTGAGGATGGCATGAAGGCCAAAATATTTTTGTTTTTCCAGGCACGACTGTATGTCTTACATCAAACCAGCGAGATTACAACCCGTGTCCCTCGACAAAATGGAAGCTGTCATGAAAGCTCTCGTCGAAGCTAACCTGCAACAGCGGGAGGCCAATGGGCAACAGCAGGAAACAAACCAGCTGCTATTAACACATGTGATGGCTTTACGAGTAGCAGGAGCATCCCAGAGTGTCCTTGATGCCCAAAAAGCTGTCCGTGTGGCGATCCCCAAGATGATCCCCACAGACAACGTCAAGACCTATTTGGCGATCTTTGAGAAGGTAGCCATGAGAGAGAAGCTACCTAGGAGCAATAGGCTGAGGTCGTCGCTCCGTTCTTGGCGTCTGGACCCCGGCAGGTGTATTTTGATTTACCGGATGATCAAGCGGCTGATTACCCGACAGTAAAGGGTGAGATCCAGGCGAGACTGGGGGGGTGAATGTATTAGTCCAGGGCCAGCGGGTGCATCAGTGGAAGTTTAACCCGGCTGAGCCAGCGAGGCCACAGTATTTTTACCCTATATATTACACCTGTTGCAAAAATGGCTGCAACCTGACGTGCTGAGTCCCACTGCTATGTTGGACCGTCTGTTGGCTGATGTGTTCTGAAGGGGTTTGCTGTACCCCCTCAAGCACTGGATCAGCCAGGTGTCTCCTGGTAATGCCCTTGAGATGGTGGACCTGGTGGAAAGCTATGAGGCTACCAGGAAAATGAAAGGAGGTTTATTTCGGAGGGGGGTAGCCAAACCCCAGCAATCTCCATCCCAGACCCAGAGACTTGTGCCAACCAAGCCAGCCCGGGGTGTACCTCCTGTAGACCCGGCTCCGATAGTATGCTGGTGGTGTCAGGAGCCTGGCCACGTAAGGCCCGTCTGCCCCCATCGGGGCAAACCCATGGAGACTAACTATGGATACCGCAACTTGTTGTACGCCAGGAAGCTGTGTGCATTAGGTATCCCTGAGACTATAGACAACCACCTGTGCCAGGTAGAAGTGGGAGACACTCTGGCAGTGGCTTTGCTGGACTCAGGGAGTCTGTTGTCCCTGGTAAGAGCTACCCTGGAAAGGCCCGACAAGTATACTGGCCGAAAAATTGGGGTTGTGTACATATATGGATATTTAAAGGACTATCCAACCACCCTGGTGTCTCTATCCACAGGAGGCGGCAAGTGGACCCACGAGGTGGCCGTTGCCACCACTTAACCTTATCAAGTAATAACAGGGAGAGACTTTATGGGATTCCCGGCCCTGTGGCCGGCTATGAGAGTTGTTGATGCCCCTGAGTCAGGGGTAACTTCAGCAGAGTGGCCTGGCTCGTGCGGGAGGCCAGAACCCTGGGAATCCAAGGCCAAAGGGCCAGCGGTAGGAGTGACCGCCATTTTGGTGGAAGAAGGGGAGACCACCCCGCTGAGTGTGTTGGTAGGAGATGTTGAGGACATGCCACCGGGTCCTTAATTGGCAGACCTCAATGTCTCCGGTGAAAATTTCGGAACCGCACAACACTGGGACCCAACCTTATCCCGGGGCTGGGAGAATGTTGTAATAACTGATGGTGAACCACAAAGACCTGGGGCTGAGTTGATATTTCCCTGTTTTGTCATTCACCAGGAAATGCTGTATCGGGTAAACCAACTACGGCGTGAGCATATTGAACAGCTGGTGGCGCCCAAGGTGTATCGCAAGCTCGTATTGGAACTTGCCCAGCCACATGTTCTTGGGGGTCACTTGCGGTGGCAGAAAAAGCAGGACCGGATACTACAGAGGTTTTACTGGCGCAGTGTGTTTAGAGAGGTAGAAGAGTTTGTAAGTCTTACCCAACCTGCCAGATAAATAGCCCCCAGCCACATTTCCGGAGCCCCCTGGTGCCTCTACCAATTATCAAGGTCCCTTTTGAGCGAATCGCTATGGATGTCATAGGCGCAGTACCGAAGTCTGCTAGAGGGCACCAACACATCTTGTTCGTCCTTGACTACGCCACTCAGTACCCAGAGGCGGTGCCACTGCGACATACATCATCCAAACTCATAGCTAAAGAGTTAATGAAGATGTTTTCCCGAGTGGGACTACCTAAAGAGGTTCTAATGACCAAAGGACCATTTTTATGTTCAAGGTCATGAGGGAACTCTGTAAGTTGCTCCACATAAAACAGCTATGGACGTCCGTGTATCATTTGCAAACGGGTGGCATGGTAGAGAGATTTAATCAAACATTAAAAAACATGTTAAAAAGAGTGGTGTCTAAGGATGGGAGGGACTGGAACCTTCTTCTGCCCTATCTTATGTTTGCAGTGTGAGAGGTGCCCCAGGCTACTACTGGGTTCTCGCCCTTCGAACTGCTATATGGCAGATGACCTCGCGGTCTGTTGGACATAGCCAAAGAAGCATGGGAACAACAACCTACACCGCACAAAAGTGTTAGACCCCTTTCACACGGGCGAGTATTCCGCACGGATGTGATGCGTGAGTTGAACGCATTGCACCCGCATTGAATAGCGACATATTCATTTCTATGGGGCTGTTCACATGAGCGGTGATTTTCACGCATCACTTATGCATTGCGTGAAAAACACAGCATGCCCCTCTTTGTGTGTTGCGGTGCGATAATCCACGCAACGCAGGCCCCATAGAAGTGAATGGGGTTGCGTGAAAATCACAAGCATCCGCAAGCAAGTGCGGATGCGGTGCGATTTTCACGCACGGTTGCTAGGAGACGATCGGGATGGAGACCCGATCATTATTATTTTCCCTTATAACATGGTTATAAGGGAAAATAATAGCATTCTGAATACAGAATGCATAGTCAAATAGCGCTGGAGGGTTAAAAAAAATTATTTAACTCACCTTAGTCCACTTGTTCACCTTAGTCCTCTTGTCACCATGGTAAAAGATCATGTGACAGACCATGTGATGACCGGAGTGACGTCATCACAGGTCCTGTTCATGTAATGAATGCTCACCCCAGGTCGTGTTCAGCAAAGGAGACAGAAGGAGATGCCGGTGTTACGCAAACAAGTGAACTAAAGGGAGTTAAATAATGTTTTATTTTATTTTTAACCCCTCCAGCGCTATTTGACTATGCATTCTGTATTCAGAATGCGATTATTTTCCCGTATAACAATGTTATAAGGGAAAATAATACAATCTACAGAACACCGATCCCAAGCCTGAACTTCTGTGAAGAAGTTCAGGTTTGAGTACCAAACATGCACGATTTTTTTCACGCGAGTGCAAAACACATTACAATGTTTTGCACCCGCACATTTTCCCGCAACGCCCGTGTGAAAGGGGCCTTATAGAGTATGTCACCACCCAGATGCAAGGAAAGATGGAGACAGTGTTGCCTCTGGTCAGGGAACATATGGAGGCAGCGCAGCGAGCCCAGAGTAGGGTCTATAATCGACAGGCTTGGGTCTGGAACTTTAACCCAGGTGATCGGGTTTTGGTTCTGGTACCGACAGTGGACAGTAAGTTCCTAGCTAGGTGGCAGGGCCCTACGAGGTACTCGAGAAAGTGGGAGAGATGAATTACAAGGTACACCAGCCGGGGCGGCGAAAGCCGGAGCAGGTATACCATGTGTGAATTTTCTAAATCCATGGAAAGATGGGGAGTCCTCTGCTGAAGACAGCCCGCAGCCAGGTTTTGTAGGAAAAAAGGTTCAGGCTCCTCGGTCTGATGCAAGAGAAGCAGTTGCCACAGTAAAAATTGCTGACAACCTCTCCTCTAAAGAGGCTCAGAAAGCCAAGGAGTTCATTAGTCTGGACACGGATGTGTTCTCGGACCTCCCTGGACGCACGTCCATAATCCAGCATGACATTGTCACTGAGCCTCAGGTAAAAGTCTGGTTAAAACCATACTGGGTTCCCGAGGCTCGGAGACGAGCAATCACGGAGGAAGTGCAGCTAATGCTGCAACTAGACGTCATTGAGGAGTCCAAAAGTGAATGGGCCAGTCCGATAGTCTTAATACCCAAGCCGGAACAATTTTCACAAACTAAACAAATTTTCCATGTTTTTTCTGTTCTGGACCTCACGAAGGGCTGCTGGCAGATGCCTTTAACGGAGGCTGCCAAAGATAAAACTGCCTTGGTCACCCCTGAGGGGCTGTATCAGTATAAAGTGTTACCCTTTAGTCTGAATGGTGCCCCTGCCACGTTCCAACGACTCATGGACATTGTATTTTGTCCACATCGTCGGTACGCGTCGGCCTGGACGATATTGTCATCCACAGTACCTACTGGGAAGGTCATCTACCCAAAGTGCAGGACTCCCTTAGGAACGCTGGACTGACCGCTAACTCAAAGAAATGTGCGATAGGATTAGAGGAGACTAAGTACCTGGGTTACATCATTGGACGTGAAGTTATCAAACCCCAAGTGAATAAAATAGAGGAGATTCGGAATTGGCCACGACCTGTCACCACGAGGAAAGTAAAATCGATTCTGGGAATGGTGGGCTATTATATGAGGTTTGTTCCCCATTTTTCCACTTTAGCGGCTCTCTTTGACAGGGCTCTTGAAGGGACAGAAGTCCGTGATGGTCCTCTGGAATGGAGGTTCCGTGTTGAAGTCGGTCCTGTGCGGGTCACTGGTTTTGGGGAGCCTGACTTTAAAAGGGAGCTTGTGGTACAGACCGATGCCTCCGAAGTAGGCCTCGGAGATGTACACTCTCAAGAAATCAATGGGGAGAAACATTCCGTTGTTTATCTGAGCCGCAAACTCACCCCAGCTGAGACTAGGTACAGGATAGTGGAGAGAGAGTGCCTAGCCATCAAATGGGCACTCGAGTCTCTCCGTTATTATCTGTTGGGGAGAAAGTTCCATCTGGTGACCGACCACTCACCTCTCAAGTGGATTAGCCAGGCCAAAGAGAGGAATGCTCAGGTTACCATATAGTTCTTGTCATTACAGAACTTCAAGTACTCAGTGGAACACAGGCCAGGCACCTTGCAGGTAAATGTGGATGCACTGTCCCGGGTACACTGGCAAGTGTTAACCCGCTCAGGGTTGAATAAAGGGGGGAGGTATGTAGGAAGGTGCAAGGGTCAATCGTTGACGGAAGGTATATGTCATCAAGGTTCCTGGTCTTGGTAAAGTAAGAGCCAGTATTTTCAGGTGTCAGCGGCAGCTAGTGCTGATTGACACTTTGCTATTTTAGTATGGCTGTATAGCTGATCCGGGACGGATCTTACTGGGAGTAGTCAAGGTGCTGGGTGACTACCCCCCACTTTACAGGCAGGGTCTTGACTGGCCTATACAAAACCCAGACAGCAGTGTCAGCTGGGAGTGATTACCTCTCTTTGACAGAGGAGCTCTGGCAATCGCTGGTATGGGAACTGAACCTTGTGATGGTCTGAAAAGCCGAGACCTGTGTGTTGGGCGAGCAGGCTACTTAAAGCCTGCATTTGAACTGCTGGAGGCAGAACCGCTGACAAGGTAAAGTTTTTTCTTATGCACAAACTTTCTACTCGGTGTGAACAAACACTAACCCTGCAAAGAGTGTTTTTTGTTTAACCTTATGTATGAATAAACACGGACATTTGAATTACAAACTTGTACTTTTGCCTCTGTACTGCACCCGCTTATCCCAACTACCAGAGCGAATCCCCACTAAAATATATATATATACACACAAATTTACAAAAACACTGTGGGGAAGATTTGGCAAACTGGTGTGAAGTTAATATTGGCTTAGTTGCCCATAGCAACCAATCAGATTCCATTTATCACAGCTCCTTTGGAAAATGAAAGGTGGAATCTCATTGGTTGCTATGGGCAACTAAGCCAGTTCTACTTTACACCAGTTTAATAAATCTCCTGCTGTATTTTTCAACCTATAAGACGCACCATAAAATGCACCTAGATTTTAGAGAAAAATAAGAAAAAAATAATACATTTTTATTAGACTCATAGATTCATCAGATCAGACTACTAATCAGACCCTCAATCTTAATCAGACCCCCAATGTGAATGAACTGCAATCAGACATAAGATCAGAGCACCAATGTAAATAAGAACCCCCCCACACACTCAGCCCTCAGATCAGACACCCAATCAGACCTCAGTTTAGCGCCGTTATGTAAATAAGAGCCCCCATTCAGACCTCAGATCAGAGCCCCATGCTCAGAGCAGACAAAAAAAAAAAAAAAAAATATATATCAACTTAGCTCTCCTGCTCCAGACACAGCTTCTGTCATCCAGCTCTTCTTGTTCTTCCTGTCATACACTGTGCTATGACCCAACATATACATCATGAGGTCACAATGCAATGAGGTCCTCACACTGTGTGCAGTCACAGCACAGCAAGAGGCCGAGGAAGAACAGGAGGTGGCGAGTACAGAGGCAGGGCATTGCTGTATTCACCGCTTCCTGGTCCTCCTGTACTAATAAGCGCTTCCAAATGAAATATTGGCCCCATAAGATGCACTGTTGTAAAAGTGTATCTTATAGGGGGGAAATGTAATTTTTTTATTTTATTATATTGATGTAAAGAACAAGAATACTTATATACATATTGATATATAGCATTAGAGAGAGATTTCTCTCTCTCAGTATCGCTTTATCTATATAACGATCAGGGGCGTAACTACCATAGCGGCAGACCATGTGACTGCTATGGAGTCCAGGGCCTTATTTGGGATTATCCCCTCTTATACTGGGGGTGAACATTTGCTCAGGATTCTACCTCCTAAGGGAACAACATTTAGCAAATGAGGCAGTGGAAAAAATGGCCCACGGGTCATTGAAAAGGGTTTAGGCGGAAACCCTGCTGTCCTGCGTGGGGGGCCTGGTTTGATCCTTGCTATGGGGCCCTAACTTCTCTATGTCCACCACTGATAAGGATGGTGCAAAAGTATAGTCCTGTAGTAAAAGGGGTTGTCCGACTTCAGGAAATAGCATTTATTATGTAGAGGAAGTTATAACAAGCTCAGGGGGGGAATTGGGAACTAAGAGTGGCCCAATGTTGTAGGTGGATCCAAATTGACAGAAGGTGGGATGAACAGAAGTAGGCAGGGCCAGCAATAACACGATGCAGAATAAACTGTCTCTGTGAAACCAAAAGTCACAGTAAAAAAAAATCAACATACGGTCAGCTGACCAACCAATCCTTTTAGGGGATATATGGATATATATATATATATATATATATATATATATATTAATAAATAATAATACTACAAACTTTATTATTTACTTTTTAAAATATTACTCAGGGAAAACATTACTGAAGGGTGGTTTATAAATATCAGGCGACAGTTACGGGCTTGAGTGAAGTCACTATATATCTTGATATGGTCGCTGTCACTCGCTATGCACTCTATTTAAGAAGTCAATAACCTCAAAAATACTCTGCAGCTATTCCTAGCAATCTGTTAGGTATCAAGTGCACGATAATGTGGATCCACTGGAAGGATGATGGCACTACTCCTCAAAAGGTTGTATAATAGCGCTACAGCTCCCTAGGTGTAATGCACTGTGGTGTGATCCCTGAAGGTGAATTGATGGTGACCCACTGGGCCCTTATTCATTTATAATAGGAACCTGTAATATATAAGGTATGTTCTTATAACCCTATATATCAGACATCCATCATACATTCACACCATCTAACACACAGATAAACTAGAGCTGGATTACCTCCGGACATACACTCAGTATCTAATTGGCTGGACAGAGATTGCGACCCTTGTGAGTATTAGATTCAGCCCAATACCGTAACCTGCCAAAAATGCATAAACTATCACTACCCCGACCAACATGTTTCGCAATGAGGTGGCTTCATCAGGGGAGTTGGCTATTACCCCAACTCACCTGA
The DNA here is from genome assembly GCF_014858855.1 of Bufo gargarizans. Taxonomy (NCBI): domain Eukaryota; kingdom Metazoa; phylum Chordata; class Amphibia; order Anura; family Bufonidae; genus Bufo; species Bufo gargarizans. Next base: position 109,017,402 of record NC_058087.1, read on the forward strand.
CGAAGCCGCCTCGCGGCGAAACATATTGGGCGGGGTGATCGTTTATGCATTTTAGGCAGGTTACAGTATAGGGCTGAATCAAATACTCACAAGGGTTGCGATCTCTGTCCAGCCAATTAGATACGGAGTGTATGTCCGGAGGCAATCCAGCTCTGGTTTATTTGTGTATAAGATGGTGTGAATGATGATGGATGTCTGATATATAGGGATATAAGAACATACCTTATCCGTTTATAATAGGAACTTGTAATATATAAGGGCCCAGTGGGTCACCATCAATTCACCATCAGGGATCACACCACAGTGCATTACACCTAGGGAGCTAAGGCGCTATTATGCAACCTTTTGAGGAGTAGTGCCATCATCCTTCCAGTGGATCCAAAGTATCAACCCAGATAGTGAGACCACCATCAGACCCCCATCAACCCACATAGTAAGTGAGACCCCAATAGGCCCACATAGTGAGACACCCATCAGACCTCAGATCAGCCCACATAGTGAGACCCCCCCATCAGCCCACATAGCGAGACCCCCCCATCAGCCCACATAGCGAGACCCCCCCATCAGCCCACATAGTGAGACACCCCCCCATCAGCCCACATAGTGAGACACCCCCCCATCAGCCCACATAGTGAGACCCCCCCATCAGCCCACATAGTGAGACCCCCCCATCAGCCCACATAGTGAGACCCCCCCATCAGCCCACATAGTGAGACCCCCCCATCAGCCCACATAGTGAGACCCCCCCCCATCAGCCCACATAGTGAGACCCCCCCCCATCAGCCCACATAGTGAGACCCCCCCCCATCAGCCCACATAGTGAGACCCCCCATCAGCCCACGTCGTGAGAGAGACCCCCCCATCAGCCCACGTCGTGAGAGAGACCCCCCCATCAGCCCACGTCGTGAGAGAGACCCCCCCATCAGCCCACGTCGTGAGAGAGACCCCCCCCATCAGCCCACGTCGTGAGAGAGACCCCCCCATCAGCCCACGTCGTGAGAGAGACCCCCCCATCAGCCCACGTCGTGAGAGAGACCCCCCCATCAGCCCACGTCGTGAGAGAGACCCCCCCATCAGCCCACGTCGTGAGAGAGACCCCCCATCAGCCCACGTCATGAGAGAGACCCCCCATCAGCCCACGTCGTGAGAGAGACCCCCCATCAGCCCACGTCGTGAGAGAGACCCCCCATCAGCCCACGTCGTGAGAGAGACCCCCATCAGCCCACGTCGTGAGAGACCCCCCATCAGCCCACGTCGTGAGAGACCCCCCTCAGCCAACGTCGTGAGAGAGACCCTCCTCAGCCAACATAGTGAGAGAGCCCCCCCTCAGCCAACATAGTGAGAGAGCCCCCCTCAGCCAACATAGTGAGAGAGCCCCCCCTCAGCCAACATAGTGAGAGAGCCCCCCCTCAGCCAACATAGTGAGAGAGCCCCCCCTCAGCCAACATAGTGAGAGAGCCCCCCCTCAGCCAACATAGTGAGAGAGACCCCCATCAGCCCACATAGTGAGACCCCATCGGACCTCAGATCAGCCCACATAGTGAGACCCCCATCAGCCTAAAAAAATGAGACGCCCATCAGCCCAAATAGTGAGACCCCCATAAAACCTCAGATCAGTCCACATAGTGAGACCCCCATTTAAAGGGATTTTTCATAATTTTACTATTGATACGGTCGATGACTAAGACCATTGTGTTTGATAAATGTATCAGGCAATATCCATTATGTTTGCGGATTACATCACGGGCAATATCTATTGTGTTCGCTAATGTCCATTGTCAATTTTCTGAAAAATTTCAAGATTTGCTTCTAAACTTCAATGCCTTCTAACGTCCCCCAAAAATAAAAGATCATTCCCAAAATTATCCAAACATGAAGTATACATATTAGGGAATAAAGTAATAACTATTTGTGAAGGTATTACTATGTATTATAGAAGTAGAGAAATTGAAACTTTTTTGCAAATTTGGTATTTTTTTTATAAATAAAAATGATTGTTTGATTTACTCTATTTAACCAGTGTCATAAAGTACAATTTGTGACGAAAAAAGAATCTCAGAATGGCCTGGATAAGTCAAAGCGTTTTAAAGTTATCAGCACATAAAGTGACACTGGTCAGATTTGCAAAAAATGGCCTGGTCCTTAAGGTGAAAATGAGCCCGGTCCCTAAGGGGTTAAAGGAGTCTCGAGTCTCGAGTCCCCTAATCTGAAAACCAGTACTGTGTGCAAAGAATATCCTTTGCTAAAACTGTATATTGCTGGATAGTTGCTTAAGCATTTTTAGTCGTTATATATAGTTGAATTTTACTGTATAGACTGTATATAGAGTTCATGCTGAAATTGAAGGTATAAAATTGGCCATCCAGAATAGCTTAAAAGCCATAAATTCAGAAGTAGTCATGAGCCTGGATTAGAAGTAATACCATCCAGAATAGCTTAAAATCTGCCATAAATTCCAGAGTAATTATGAGCCTGGATTAGAAGAAATAGGATGAAAAACACAAACTGATAAGCATAAGGTTTGTCAGTAAGTACTTTTGCACTAAATACAAACATAATCATCCTTAGATAAACTTTCAAATTCAGCTTATCTCACTGTATATTTTTAGCTAAGTAAAAAGGGCAATTCTTATGGTAAGAAGGATCCGAAAAAAAATAAAAAAAAAGAATTTTAAAGGGTTTCAACCATCAAAAATATTGCCATGTAGCTGGCGATGCGCTAATGTCAGCACTACATAACAGTATGATTTTTACATTTATCCCTGCAGCCGTTCTGATAAAATAAGCACTTTTATAATATGCTAATGAGCCTCTAGGTGCTATGTGGGCGTAGAATCAGCACCAAGTCTACTCACCCTTTATCCCGCCCAGGTCCCCTGTTCTACCCGCCCCGCTCCTCTTGATTGAGGTCATGGTTCGCAGCATCGCTGAAGAAATCTCGTGCTTGCGCCGTTCACTTCTGTATTCCGCGCAGGCGCAGTGAGTGAAGACCGGGCAGAACAGGGGACCTGGGAGGGATAAAGGGTGAGTAGACGGAGACTCTAGGTGCTGATTCTACGCCCACATAGCACCTAGAGGCTCATTAGCATATTATAAAAGTGCTTATATTATCAGAACGGCTGCAGAAAGAAATGTAAAAAACATACTGTTATGTAGTAATGACATTAGCGCATCGCTAATGTCAGTCAGCTACATAACAGTATTTCTAATGGTAGAAACCCTTTAAATTTAGAACTGAAAATCATGTTCCTAAAAGCATGCTCCAAATCACTCTATGGTAAAAATGTCTCCTAAAAATGAATTGGAAGAAAGTCCAAAAATGTTTGTCCAGAGGTGTTTAGGTCCATTTTATACTGATCCTTGGGTTGATAATGTGTGTAAATGGACAGAAGAAATGAAATGTAGTGACTCGTTCCCAAAAGAGTTTTTATTTATTTATTTTTTACAGATTTTCATATTGCCATGATTGCCCTTTGTCTGACATACGCTTTTTCATGGTATAAGGGAGACCCTCATTGGGATAAAATGTATATGTAATAATAGATTTAGGCATCTCTCTCATGTCAAACAAAGAAGGGGGATTCTCTATTGACTGTATACATATTCTCACTTGTGGTCATTGCTACGGCCAAGAGATATCCAAAGAACCCTAGGGAGAGAAACAACGGGAACAACCTAACCCAGCTAGGCGTGTCTTAGCTGACCTGACTAAATGGCTTGTTGTGTGCCCTAAGCCATGATCGTGGGTAGGCCTATAAGTGGGCAAAAAAAAAAGCCATGTAGGGTAGAAAGGGAATTTGAATGGGATGTGCAAACTAATCCCCAAGCCAAGCAAGGCGTCTGGGTTCTAGAGCGAAAATTCGGGGTATATGAGGCAAGACCAGTAGGAGACCTACAACCCATCTTGTGGATGACAAGGCCAGAGACAAGATGCTCAATATTGCGGACACTGCCCAAAAGCGGAATGGAGGACCGGGAATACGTTGTGAAATGGATCATAAAAACCAACTGAAACTTGTAAAGTCTGGTTCTAGTGCGAGTACTGGCAATGCCCTAGTGTCAGTAGATTGTGGGACCAAAACCTAACTGCCTAGACTATGCAGGAATGAGGGCCAAAAAGAACCATGTAGATTGGAAGAGAATCCTTGAATAGTTCCCCAGACAACAGCTATCCACGCGTTGTTCTACTGTGCGCCCCTGAGAATTGTTTTTACACTTGAGAGGTGAAGACCGACCTACTGTCTAAATCTTCTACCGTGAGGAAATGCTGGACCTTGTCCAAAATCCGATTCTACATGGTTGTAGGGAGTCGGAGGTTAGTGCGGCAAGAAGCTATGAAGCCATAATATACAAGATTCTGTCTATGCCCTCCCATGAGTGAGGGAATGCAATGCAATGAAGCTACTGGCGAAAATGAATTCCTGGTCGCGGTAAAAAGGCAAAGACTTTGTGCGGGGACCCGGTTGACAAGATATGATCGACTACGATCAGAGACTGAAATGCTAGAGGGAATTGCCCTACTTGTTCTTCCTCTGGCAGGACCTGAACGAAAGCATGAACAATTAAAGAAAGACAAAATATCTGCGTAAGACATGACAATGATGCTGTAGGGTGAACCGGACCAGTTTGCGGTCAAAACATAAAGTGAGCGATCAACATGGATTATTAGGAAATGAGGGAAGCAGGTATGAATGCGATACATAGGGGCCAAATCAGCCTAGATGCACAGATGGACAGCCAACCAGGCAATCAGCCCAGCAGGACTGAAAACAGTTGTCGGGCCCCCGAAGCCATGGGGCAGAAGCAGTCGTCGGGCCCCCGAAGCCATGGGGCAGAAGCAGTCGTCGGGCCCCCGAAGCCATGGGGCCGAAGTCGTCGTTGGGCCCCCAAAGCCATGGGGCCGAAGTCGTCGTTGGGCCCCCAAAGCCATGGGGCCGAAGCCGTCGTGAGGCCCCCGAAGCCATGGGGCCGAAGCCGCCGTCGGGCCCCCGAAGCCATGGGGCCGAAGCCGTCGTCGGGCCCCGAAAGGTGTGCCATGGAAAATAGTATCAGATGGCCGTATGACCTACCAATGTCGATGACAATTGTGAATTCCTCTAAGCCAAGAGCCACTCCAGCGAGCCCCTTATGGCGGCAGCCATGCGCGAGAGCTCCTTATGGCGGGACAAGTATCAGATGACCGAGCGAACTACGAATGACGATGCCAGTCGTGAGGTCATATAAGCGAAGAGCCACTCGTGCAAGCCTCTTATGATTAATTTTTTTATAAACCACTTATGCAGCACCAGAATGCCTTGGGAACTCGCATAACCATGACCCCCTCCAACAGCAAACCTGGAACACTAACCAGCCTACAACCATGTCGTACCCTTAACAAACAAAACATGAAAAACAGGCATGGGGCCCCTGGAGCCATGAGGCCGGATCAGTCATAAGGTCCCCGAAGCCAGAGGGATGACTTTGCGGTGACGATAAGTAATTAAAACGTAAGCTGGAACTGATGGCATATGAAGCGACTTGAATGATTGGATTGGCTAGAAGGGGACCTAAGGAACATGACTGCCAACAGGCGTTAAAAATATAGACATTAGTAATCCGAAGCACGTGCATACATAAAACATTAACCACCGCGAACCATAAACGTAAACATGAAATGCCTGGGGCATTGCAAGTTTGCTAAGAGAAGTCTCTTATCGTGACAAACAAATGAACAGCTTGTGAAAACATAGCAGGAAACTTACTGGCCCACTGACCTCTGCTGAGGAGCTGTTTGGTGAACTGGGGCAGGAGACCAATCTGAATGAATACGAACCAGAAGTAAAAGGAGAGCAGCCCGAGTGAATACGAACCAGGATTAAACAGAAAGTAGGCGTATGGAATGTAACAGACCACCGAGGAAGGGAATGCAAGCCTGAAAAGAATGCAGTTATGTTTGTCACGAGAGAGGTCCAGAGTGGTGGGTGCAGACTGCCTCGGTGAGATTGAGCAAGACCACGATGTAGCAATAAACAGGAGAATGCAGCTTTGAGTGGGAGCAGAGTACAACACATGACGTAACAACAAATGGGTGAATGCAGCTTTGGATGTGAGTGGTACCTAAAAAAACATGGTATAGGCGCAGCTCCGAGTATGGGTAGCGCATGAAAAGCATGGTATAAAGCAGACGTATAAATGCAAACTGAAAGTGAGCAGAGTATTGACGTGATGCGAAGGCAGACACATAGACACAGCTCTAGTAGTGAAAGGAGTATAGGACAAAATGTGAAAAGCAGACATGCGGACGCAGCTTTGGATGTGAACGGAATATTAACTTGATGTGACAGCAGACATGGAAAGCGGCTTTGGTGAGTGGGGTATACGACCTGGTGTAGCAGTAGAAGTGTAAACACAACTTTGGGTATAAGCAGAGCATGAAATTTGGTATAAACGCAGCTCTGGTTGTGAGTGGAGCAAGGTGGGAACACCAGGGTGGTGCGTCCAGAGCATGAAAACGGAGTAACAGTAGCAGCTATGGCTGTAAGCCGGGTATACAACATGTAATAACAGGCATGTAATACGGATCCGGCTGTTGGCTGGGGACGGAATGAGATGTCACAGCCAATAGGTGAACGCAGCTTGAATGTGAGACCAATCTGAGTGAATATGAACCAAGAGTAAAAAAGTGCAGTACAGTTAGGACATGCGGATGCAGCATAAGACATGAAATAAAAGCCGAAAGTGTAAATGCCGCTCAGGATAACAGCAGAGCATGAAAGTGTGAGATTGTGGATAAGCTCTGCCTGTATATTTATGTTTAAATTGTATTGGAGCTGTCATTTGGCATTCCGGGCACTAGAGGCCACTGTTTTGCAGCACAGTCAGCATGCTTCTGGGTTAACCAGGAAGTGATGATCTGACATGGTGGAAGGATTGTGCTGTGAGGGACTGAATCTGATTCCATCCTGGCTTGCGGATGTCCAGCGGGGAATGGACACTCAAAGGAAGGAGAGTATCTGCTTTCCCCTGTCTGGATCCAGCTCTTTGAAAGAGAGGTTGTCCCAGGAAGACCAGTTCCAGTGTATGGACAGAAAACCTTAGCATCAAGCAAGGCCGCACGGTTGCTGAGAGCTTGGTGGCCATTCCGAGTAAGCGGCATCCTAGGGCCCAGAATGGACGCAGGTCAGTACACCTGATTACCAATTGTACTTTACTGTTTGGCGCCTAAAGTAACAGAGACTAGCCTAGGCCTTGTATTAGCTAGTTAGATAGGGTTATAGCTTTGTTAGGCCTTACTGTACTGGACTGCAGTGCAGTAATTGATTTGCAGGCTCTGCTGCATCTGCCACCGGTTAGGTGTGTCCTCTATAGCGGCACAGTACGACTTGTAGGCTCTGCTGTGTACGCCAACAGGCTAGGCCTGTCCCTCTGACAGGGACGGTGACTGTGGGCCTGGGGTATTACTTATACTGTTTGTACTTGTGTTTGTACTGTTTCCAAAGTAAAGTTTATATTCTTGCATATAAAGCTGGTGTCAGTGTCGCTTTCCTTGTATGTGACTTTGCTGTATCCTGGGGAGCCCACCCCGGTACACGGCTAACAAAAGTGAAATACATGAACTCTAAAGATGGTGGTAGCGGAGGGAGACACATGGCAAGGAATAGCTACATCAAGAGGCCTAAACAATAAATGCTGCATCCGATCTCCAAACATGACGTCAGGTGCAGCCCGGGTAACTCTTTCTTTGCAGCAAACCAGCTGAAGTAACTTTTCATACGAGACAAACGAAGCAAAGTGAAACTTGTAAGATTTATAGGAACTAACTCCTATTACCAACAAACAAAATTGAAAAGAAAATGGAAGCATTTAGGCCCAACGAGCAAACCTGAGGTAGCAGATTCTGAGGCAAAGCCTCCCATTTGCTAGCAAAGTCGGTTCCGACCAGACAGGAGAGACGGCCCCGTCCCAACCTACTTAGTATGGCGCGTGCATGCTACAGTAGCAGAGAGCAAAATAACAAGCTCCATGCTGCAAAGAAAGACTCCTACCACCAGAGAAGCTAGTTTGCTAATGACACCCAGCGGCAGCTGTGCACCTGAGAACACACGCCTGTGAGTGAGGCTGTGGCTCGTATATGAAGAGCCTCCGCCCCTCCCACAAATACAGGCTGACTAATCAGCCTTACCAACTTGTGGAGAAGCATGGATATCAGTGGAAACTTATTGGACTGACTTTGGCAGTTCAAATTCAAGACAGCAAACTAAAAACCCCATTTGAACTCCAACTCCAGACCCACCCCCATATGTGCCAATGTACCCTGTATTAACTAAATTAACAACAGAATCTGGCTTTACAGGACCTGAAGTACAGGATTTCTCTGAGCACTCTAATCAACCTATTGTACAGTCAGCACAGCCCATAGAACTATATATATGCAAGGGCAGCAAAGATTAAAGGTTTTGAACTAGGAGATATCCCTCACATAGCAGCTGAAGCGTTCCCTTTTGTAATAATGGGGAATCAGATGGTAATGAAGTTATTTCCATCCACTGTCTAAAATGATAGATGCTTTTGAGATGTTAAAAATGTCTCTTGTTCCACCCCTGCATTGGGCATTCCACAATACAACTACTTAACTTTCCCTTTAAGTGCAGGGATAAGGTGTATTAGACAACATCTACCTACTACTAGTGTCCTTTAGGACTTATTATCACCTTTTTTTCCCTGCACCTACCAATTTCCTAAAACTTAGCTTTTAATAATCATAAATAAAACTTTTTAATTGTGCACCGACACATATTAATGATTAAAATTTCCAGTTTCACTGGCCTTTGTTTGTCTCTTAAGGCTTATTGTCAGTGGTCTTTGCTGACTTGTTAAGCCTACTGCTTTAGATTAGACACTCTGTTGCCATGCTGGGCTGCGCGCTTGCCCGTATTGTTAATGGCACTGTATCTACTATTTTCCTCTATTCATTGGTCACAGTGATAGCTGTATTAAAATTCAAGCCACACGCTGCCCCCCGACATGTTTCGCCGTCTCACGGCGTCCTCAGGGGTAAGGGCAGTGTCAACCCAATGGTTGGGTTGAAAGGGATTTTTCATAATTTTACTATTGATACATCACAGATTATACAAGGCCTTATCTCTTGTGGAATACTGTACCCCGAATTAGCACAAATCACACCCTGCCAGTTGGTGAACACAATAGCACCTTAATCCCTTAACAAAAGACTATTTTAAATCACACCTTACATACAATGACAGCAACTTATGACAAGTCATTCAACTTATTAGCAGTTAGCCCTAAACCTGGTCAATATGTAAAATAACCCTTTCATGTATTGTATTTAACCAAGCTTCACTTGTATCTTGCCAGAAACTATGTTCCCACCCCCAAAGCCCTATAAGTATGTGCTGTGGAATAAATATTTAGATATTGACAACCTAGATATTGAGTCTGGGCTGTCTTAACTCCTGGCCAGAGCAAATCGGATATTAGTTGCACAGGGAAATATTCATGGGTTGGAGGTCTGATGCCTCATCATATAACCATCATAAACCTGCCTGGAAAAAAAAAACACCCATCATTCCAGATAGTGAGACCCCCATCAGACCTCAGATCAGCCCACATAGTGAGACCCCCATAAGACTTCAGATCAGCCCACATAGTGAGACCCCCCATCAGCCGTCAGATCAGCCCACATGGTGGGACCCCCATCAGCCCACATAGTGAGACCCCCATCAGCCCACATAGTGGGACCCCCATCAGCCCACATAGTGAGACCCCATCAGACCTCAGATAAGCCTACATAGTGAGACCCCCATCAGCCCACATAGTGAGACCCCCATTAGACCTCAGATCAGCCCACATAGTGAGACCCACATCAGCCCACATAGTGAGACCCAATCAGACCTCAGATCAGCCCACATAGTGAGACCCCCATCGGACCTCAGATCAACCCACATAGTGAGACCCACATCAGCCCACATAGTGAGACCCCATCAGACCTCAGATCAACCCACATAGTGAGACCCCCATCGGAACTCAGATCAGCCCACATAGTGAGACCCCCATCAGACCACAGTGAGACCCCCCCATCAGCCCAGCTAGTTAGACCCTCATCAGACCTCAGATCAACCCACATAGTGAGACCCCCATCAGACCTCAGATCAGCCCAAATAGCGAGAGCCCATCAGCCCACATAGTGAAACCCCCATCAACCCACATAGTGAAACCCTCATCAGACCTCAGATCAGCCCACATAGTGAAAGCCCATGAGCCCACATAGTGAAACCCCCATCAGACCTCAGATTAGCCCATAGTGAGACCCCAATCATGCCAGATAGTGAGACCCCCCAACAGCCCAGATAGTGAGATCCCCCCCCCAAAAGCCCAGATAGTGAAACCCCCCAACAGCCCAGATAGTGAGAGCCCCATCAGACCTCAGATCAGATTAAAATAAAAACCATGTCTTACCTGTCCTGTGCCACGGCTCCTCTTTACCTCCGGCAGACATTGCGCTCACCTGTCTTCCCGACCTGCACTGCTCTGTCACCTGACTGCATGGAGCGTCAGGTCACAGTGCGCGCACTACGTCCTGATGCTGTATGCAGTCAGGACAGTGCTGTATGCAGTCAGGACAGTGAGAACTTCCATAACTAGTATTCGCTTTAGGCTAGTTTTACAATAGTGGCAAGAAACTCTGGCGGGTGAACAGCCTGTCGGATCTGTCCTGCCGCTAGTGCACTTGTGCCCCCGGACTACCGCTTCGGCCCCATTGACCATAATGGGGGCGGGCCTGAGTTCCGACGGCAGCACGGCAAACATGCCGAGAGGCGGCTGGAATAAAAGTAAGACGTCTCAGCATATTTGCCGTGCTGCCACCGGAACTCCGGCCCGCCCCCATTATAGTCAATGGGGCCTGAGAGGAAGTCCGGGGGGACGCGTGCACTAGAAGCAGCACGGATCCGACAGGCTGTTCATCTGCCGTGACAGCGCGCCAGAGTTCCTTGCTGCTAGTGTAAAAATAGCCTTATAAGATGCATGCCCCCCCCCCCCCCTTTTGGGGGAAAAAAGTGCATCTTATAAAGCAAAAAATACTGTATATATTACTTTATGATAAATATATTCCTAAATACCTTTCATTAGTTATAATGGCTAGTTTTGTTTAGGGAGCAATTATAAGGAGAAATAAAATGGCCGCCATCCTGTTAGTACACACAAAACCTTTCCTAATCATACAGGAGGACAACTTACTTCACAACCCTGAGGTAAAGAGCTGCTTCAGCCTCCTGTCTGCTCTACCTGAAAACAGGTGAAACTCAGTGGGAATGGAGATGATGAAGGAGACATGAGAGGTGTGGCTAATGAGCAGCAGCACTTGTATGCAGATTACCACAGCGCCACATTACCGCAGGATGCCCTGTCCATCCTCTCTGTATTAAATTCCCCAGAGATACAGCAAAAGTTCTTATCAGCTGCATTCAGGATCATAATCCCTGACTAGTAGGGCAGAAAGGAGGAGGAGGCATCTCTTTACCTCAGTACTGCGAGGTAACTTGTCCTCCTGTGTGATTAGGACAGGTTTTTGTTTCCACTGATGAATGCTCCCCAGCCAAAAAACATACCATTATAACAAAAGGTATTTGGTAATATATTTATTATATAGTAATATTTAAGTATTTTCTTAATTCTAAGAGAACCCCTTAAGTCACTTCCAGCTCATCTAGCTGCTCTCCGTGATAGAATATTATGAATAAACCAATATATGTAGTAAGCTTGACTGTGTTATTGTATCTATTTAGAAGACTTGGTTCTGTTATAGAATCTATGAAGCAAGGCTTGCCTGTATCAAGTAAGCTTGGTTCTGTTACCATATCTGTGTGGAAAGCTTGTCTCTTTTAGTGTATCCACACAGTGAAACTGATTTTGTTACAGGATGTATGCTCTATGCATGTTCTCATAGTAGTTAAAGGATAACTGTCATATTATTTTATTATTTTTACACACAAATATATATATATATATATATATATATATTTGTGGTCATGGCTACGGCCAAGAGGTATCCGAAGAACCCTAGGGAGAAAACAACAGGAACAACCTAACCCAGCTAGGCGTGTTTTAGCTGACCTGACTAAATGGCTTGTTGTGTGCCCTAAGCCATGATCGTGGGTAGGCCTATAAGTGGGCATACCCTGTGGAAATGAGAAGATAAGGGAGGGAGGGTGGGGCACCTGAAAACACACACCTGTGAGTGAGGGTGTGGCTCGTATATGAAGAGCCTCCGCCCCTCCCACAAATGCAGGCTGACTAATCAGCCTTACCAACTTGTGGTCATGGCTACGGCCAAGAGGTATCCGAAGAACCCTAGGGAGAAAACAACAGGAACAACCTAACCCAGCTAGGCGTGTTTTAGCTGACCTGACTAAATGGCTTGTTGTGTGCCCTAAGCCATGATCGTGGGTAGGCCTATAAGTGGGCATACCCTGTGGAAATGAGAAGATAAGGGAGGGAGGGTGGGGCACCTGAAAACACACACCTGTGAGTGAGGGTGTGGCTCGTATATGAAGAGCCTCCGCCCCTCCCACAAATGCAGGCTGACTAATCAGCCTTACCAACTTGTGGTCATGGCTACGGCCAAGAGGTATCCGAAGAACCCTAGGGAGAAAACAACAGGAACAACCTAACCCAGCTAGGCGTGTTTTAGCTGACCTGACTAAATGGCTTGTTGTGTGCCCTAAGCCATGATCGTGGGTAGGCCTATAAGTGGGCAAAAACCAAGCCAAGTAGGATAGAAAAGGAATTTGAATGGCATGTACAAACTAATCCCCAAGCCAACTGCAAGGCATCCGGGATCTGGAGCGAACATTCAGGGTATGTGAGGCAAGACCAGTAGGAAACCTAGAACCCATCTTGTGGATGACAAGGCCAGAGACATGATGCTCAATATTGCGGATACTGCACCAAAGCCGAATGGAGGACCGAGAATACGTTGTGAAATGGATCATAAAACCAACTGAAACTTGTAAAGTTTGGTTCTAGTGCGAGTACTGGCAATGCCCTAGTGTCAGGAGATCGTGGGACCAAAGCCTAACTGCCTAGACTATGCAGGAATGAGGGCCAAAAAGAACCATGTAGATAGGAAGAGAATCCTTGAATAGTTACCCAGACAACAGCTATCCGCGCTTTGTTCTACTGTGCGCCCCTGAGAATTGTTTTAACGCTTGAGACGTGAAGACCGACCTACTATCTGAATCTTCTACCGTGAGAAAATGCTGGACCTTGTCCAAAATCCGATTCACCGTGGTTGTAGGGAGTCGGAGGTTAGTGGGGCAAGAAGCTATGAAGCGATAATATACAAGATTCTGTCTATGCCCTCCCATGAGTGAGGGAATGCAATGCAATGAAGCTACTGGCGAAAATGAATTCCTGGTCGTGGTAAAAAGGCAAAGACTTTGCGCGGGGACCTGGTTGACAAGATATGATCGACTACGATCAGAGACTGAAATGCTAGAGCGAATTGCCCTACTTGTTCTTCCTCTGGCAGGACCTGAACGAAAGCATGAACAATTAAAGAAAGACGAAATATCTGCGTAAGACATGACAATAATGCTGTAGGGCGAACCGGACCAATTTGCGGTCAAAACATAAAATGAGCGATCAACATGGATTATTAGGAAATTAGGGAAGCAGGTATGTGTGCGATACATAGGGGCCAAATCAGCCTTGATGCACAGATGGACAACCAACCAGGCAATGAGCCCAGCAGGTTTGAAAACAGTCGTCGGGCCCCCGAAGCCATGGGGCCGAAGCAGGTCGTCGGGCCCCCGAAGCCATGGGGCCGAAGCAGGTCGTCGGGCCCCCGAAGCCATGGGGCCGAAGCAGGTCGTCGGGCCCCCGAAGCCATGGGGCCGAAGCAGGTCGTTGGGCCCCCGAAGCCATGGGGCCGAAGCAGGTCGTCGGGCCCCCGAAGCCATGGGGCCGAAGCAGGTCGTCGGGCCCCCGAAGCCATGGGGCCAAAGCAGGTCGTCGGGCCCCCGAAGCCATGGGGCCAAAGCAGGTCGTCGGGCCCCCGAAGCCATGGGGCCGAAGCAGGTAGTCGGGCCCCCGAAGCCATGGGGCCGAAGCAGTCGTCGGGCCCCCGAAGCCATGGGGCCGAAGCAGTCGTCGGGCCCCCGAAGCCATGGGGCCGAAGCAGTCGTCGGGCCCCCGAAGCCATGGATCAACATGGAGCGATCAACATGGATTATCAGGAAATTAGGGAAGCAGGTATGTGTGCGATACATAGGGGCCAAATCAGCCTTGATGCACAGATGGACAACCAACCAGGCAATCAGCCCAGCAGGTTTGAAAACAGTCGTCGGGCCCCCGAAGCCATGGGGCCGAAGCAGGTCGTCGGGCCCCCGAAGCCATGGGGCCGAAGCAGGTCGTCGGGCCCCCGAAGCCATGGGGCCGAAGCAGGTCGTCGGGCCCCCGAAGCCATGGGGCCGAAGCAGGTCGTCGGGCCCCCAAAGCCATGGGGCAGAGTTTTTTTTTTTTAAAGAATTATAACTATGAAAAGTGACATGAATGAGGTGCACGTGAATTAAACCATGAGCCTGACCGATGTGGCAGGCGATACCCAAGATAAACTACGTGGCCTGAATAACATGCGAGGCGAAATATCGTTAGGAACGAGACCTGACCGACGTGGAAGGTGACCCCAATAGTTCAACTGCATGACCTGAAAAGACGAAGTGAAAAGTGACAGAAAATGGAGATAATAACGGACATTAACTAAAATTAATAACATAAGCTGGCAAGCAGGTAAAGATATGAGTCATTCAAAAGCATAGCTGCACAGGTGGACAGACAACCATTGGTCAGACCCCTGAAGCCATGGGGCTGAAGCAACCACCAGGGGCCCATGGGGCCGGGCAGCCGCTGGGATGCAAACCTTAGAATTAAGGATGGCTGGGGAAAATATTGGGCCTAAACCCAACGGGTTTAGTAAGCAACCGGGACTCGATAACCTAGAAAGACAAAGACATGGACTTGCCTAACCTCCAACAGAAACCTGGGACACTAACCAGCCTACAACCATGTCGTACCCTTAACAAACAAAACATGAAAAGCGGTCAAGGGGCCCCTGGAGCCATGAGGCCGGATCGGTCATAGGGCCCCCGAAGCCAGAGGGATGACGTTGCGGTGACGATAAGTAATTAAAACGTAAGCCGGACCTGATGGCATATGAAGCGACTTGAATGATTGGATTGGCTAGAAGGTGGCCTAAGGAACATGACTGCCAACAGGCGTTAAAAATATAGACATTAGTAATCCGAAGCACGTGCATACATAAAACACTAACCACCGCGAACCATAAACGTAAACATGAAATGCCTGGGGCATTGCAAGTTCGCTAAGAGAAGTCTCTTATCGTGACAAACTAATGAACAGCTTGTGCAAACATAGCAGGAAACGTACTCCTATCGGCCCACTGACCTCCGCTGAGGAGCTGTTTGGTGAACTGAGGCAGGAGACCAATCTGAGTGAATACGAACCAGAAGTAAAAGGAGACCAATCTGAGTGAATACGAACCAGAATTAAACAGAAACTAGGCCTATGGAATGTAACAGACCACCGAGGAAGGTAACGTAAGCCTGAAAAGAACGCAGTTATGTTTGTCAGGAGAGAGGTACCAGAGCGGTGGGTGCAGACTGCCCCGGTGAGATTGAGCAAAACCATGATGTAGCAATAAACAGGAGAATGCAGCTTTGGATGTGAGTGGTACCTAAAAACATAGTATAGGCGCAGCTTTGAGTATGGGTAGCGCATGAAAAGCATGGTATTAAGCAGACATATAAATGCAACCTGAAAGTGATCAGAGTATTGACGTGATGCGAAAGCAGACATGTGGACGCAGCTCTAGTAGTGAAAGGAGTATAGGACAAGATGTGAAAAGCAGACATGCGGACGCAGCTTTGGATGTGAACGGAATATTAACTTGATGTGACCGCAGACATGGAAAGCGGCTTTGGTGAGTGGGGTATACAACCTGGTGTAGCAGTAGAAGTGTTAACACAACTTTGGGTATAAGCAGAGCATGAAAATTGGTATAAACGCAGCTCTGGTTGTGAGTGGAGCAAGGTGGGAACACCAGGGTGGTGCGTCCAGAGCATGAAAACGGAGTAACAGTAGCAGCTATGGCTGTAAGCCGAGTATACAACATGTAATAACAGGCATGTAATACGGATCCGGCTGTCGGCTGGGGACGGAATGAGATGTAACAGCCAACAGGTGAGCGCAGCTTGAATGTGAGACCAATCTGAGTGAATACGAACCAAGAGTAGAAAAGTGCAGTACAGTGAAGACGTGCGGATGCAGCATAAGACATGAAATAAAAGCCGAAAGTGTAAATGCCGCTCAGGATAACAGCGGAGCATGAAAGTATGAGATTGTGGATAAGCTCTGCCTGTATATTTATGTTTAAATTGTACTGGAGCTGTCATTTGGCATTCCGGCACTAGAGGCCAGCTGTTTTGCAGCACAGTCAGCATGCTTCTGGGTGAACCAGTAAGTGTTGATCTGACATGGTGGAAGGATTGTGCTGTGAGGGGCTGAATCCGATTCCATCCTGGCTTGCAGGATGTCCTGGCAGTGAATGGATACTCAAGGAAGGAGAGTATCTGCTGTCCCCTGTCAGGATCCAGCACTTTGAAAGAGAGGTTGTCCCAGGAAGACCAGTTCCAGTGTATGGACAGAAAACCTTAGCATCAAGCAAGGCCGCACGGTTGCTGAGAGCTTGGTGGCCATCCCGGGTAAGCGGCATCCTAGGGCCCAGAACGGACGCAGGTCAGTACACCTGATTACCAATTGTACTTTACTGTTTGGCGCCTAAAGTAACAGAGACTAGCCTAGGCCTTGTATGCGCTAGTTAGATAGGGTTATAGCTTTGTTAGGCCTTACTGGACTGCAGCGCAGTAATTGACTTGCAGGCTCTGCTGCGTCTGCCACCGGTTAGGTGTGTCTTCTATAGCGGCACAGTGCGACTTGTAGGCTCTGCTGTGTACGCCAGCAGGCTAGGCCTGTCCCTCGGACAGGGACGGTGACTGTGGGCCTGGGGTATTACTCATACTGTTTGTACTTGTATTAATACTGTTTCCAAAGTAAAGTTTATATTCTTGCATATAAAGCTGGTGTCAGTGTTGCTTCCATGTCTGTGACTTTGCTGTATCCTGGGGAGCCCACCCCGGTACACGGCTTACGAAAGTGAAATACATGAAGTTTAAAGATGGTGGTAGCGGGGGGAAAAGGGGGGGGGGGGGAGACACATGGCAAGGAACAGCTACAGAAAAAGGCCTAAACAATAAACACTGCGTCCGATCTCCAAACATGACGTCAGGTGCAGCCCGGGTAACTCTTACTTCAGCCGGATTGCTGTAAAGAAACTTTTCATACGAGACGAACTAAGCAAAGTGAAACTTGTAAGATTTATAGGAACCAACTCTTATTACCAACAAACAAAAATGAAAAGCAAATGGAAGTATTTAGGCCCAAACGAGCAAACCTGAGGTAGCAGATTCTGAGGCGAAGCCTCCCGTTCGCTAGCAAAGTCGGATCCGACCGGCCTGGAGAGACGGCCCCGGCCCAACCTACTTACGTAGTATGGCGCGTGCATGCTACGGTAGCAGAGAGCAAAATAACAAGCTCCATGCTGCAAAGAAAGACTCCTACCACCAAAGAAGCTAGTGTGCTAATGACAACCAGCAGCAGCTGTGCACCTGAAAACACACACCTGTGAGTGAGGGTGTGGCTCGTATATGAAGAGCCTCCGCCCCTCCCACAAATGCATGCTGACTAATCAGCCTTACCAACATATATATATATATATATATATATATATATATATATAAATATAATTTATTTTTTTGCTAAAGTGTAGGGCAAGTGATGGGTAACAATTTTGCAATAGACTTTATTTAGCCAAAACATTTATTTTTTTTTATAGAAAACTGGGGCTGAAATGGCCCTTAGCAGCACTCTTCAAAAGAGTGTTGCTGGGGGCGGAGCAAGCGCCAGACCTGAATGGACGTGTGCGCTTAAGCTCTGCTGCTCAGACCCGGCTTTTCATCAGCTAAAGTCAGTTTTTCGATCTGAAATATGGGCAAGATTGGCCAGCAAAGAACAGGGGACTCGTCCCTACCTCCGAAGCACTAGTCGAACTGCGGCGACATGGATAAGTTCATCAAAAAAGCTGCAGTGATATGTGCCGCGAGGGAAGCTAAAATGGCGCCGGAGCCAAGCAGAGAGACAGAGGAGAGCGAGGCCGAGATACAAGCTGACGGCAGCGACGCTTAAGATTCGAGACATCGCAAACATCTCCCGATTTCCAGAAAATACCTGGACTCTGCTCTCCAAAGGGCTATGGAACTGCTTGTCAGCGAACTCTCCTCTTTGAGGCAAGATGTTAGACATATAGGCGGCAGAGTGGAGGCCCTGGAGAACAACCAGGCCGCAATCCTAGATTTCCAAGCGGCAACGGCCATCAGCCTTCAAAAATGCCAATTCAATGTGGCGTTCAATGCCCTGGAGGACCGTGGGAGAAGAAATAATCTTCGATTCCGAGGAGTTCCAGAAACAGAATCCGCGCAAGACTCCTCTGCCATAGTGAAAAAGATCTGCGAAGACTGGGCCCGGAACGCTCTGCTTCCATAACGATCGAGAGAGCTCATCGGGCATTGCGCCCAAAACCACAGGGCAACGAACCCCCCGAGACATAATCTGCCAGTTCCTCCATTTCCAGGACAAAGAGGCTATAATAATAAAAGCTTGTCTACCTGGTGGAGCTAAATATAATGGGGTGCCGATCAATATTTTTCAAGACCTTGCTCCGGTGACCCTGCAGAAGTGAAGGACTCTTAAACCCCTCACCGATTTGGCTCAGGAATAACAAGATTCTTTACAGGTGGCTGTTCCCGTTCGGATTGTCCTTTTCGTATCAAGGCAGGAGGATTACCATCAAGTCGCATCTGGACTTAGGCCCTGCATTCGATCTTCTGGATATAAACCCCCTGGACATTGAGGATTGGGACGCTATCCAGGACCTTACTACGCTACCGAAACTACCCAAGGTGGTACCGTTTGAAATAAAGGGTACCCCTAAAGCACAAAGGCAAAAGGAGAAGAAGAAAAATCATCCTCTTACCCAGAGACGCATAGCTACCGACGTCTTCTGAGAATGGGACTCTATACTTCTCCCTAGTCATTTTCGCATCGGGTGAGTATCAGTCATTCTATCCTCTTTCCTCTCATCTTTGCCCCTGCTTCCTGTATTGTGTCTCTGGTTTACCTCCTGTCATCCTCATCTTATTGCTTCTCTGTTACTTCTTCTGAATTTTCGAGTCCGACACCAGAGGCACTATGCAGCGCCTACCAAGTTTGCCTTAACTTACACTTCGCATGTTACGAATATATAGGGCCTTTAACGTTGCCACATATTACGATTTTCCTAATATCTTACTAGATGTGATACGGCTTATTTGAGTTTTTATCCATCCTGTAACCGGTGCATTTGGCTAAATATTGTGAATTGTATGATTACTTGATCACTTGGCGTCTCCTGTTAGTTGAGACGCAATTTATATGTCGCCGCGCTCATTAGTATAGTCCGATTATTCTTTGTACTTAAATCCGCATGTTACGAACGGACATCCTCGACTTCAGAGTATACTTCGTATCACTGGATATGCTTAACATGCGATTTTGCTTGTGGTATATTCTGGTGATATTCAGCATCGGTTTTCTATTATAGATCATGGGTCACCTCAGAGGCTGTTGTTTGCAATTTCTGCTTAACATGTGGAATCTGTTTTCTACACCGATGTCCTGGAATGCGCACTGACTCACTGCTTCTTTTTTCTGCGACGATTCAATGCGCAACCGTCTATAGAAGACCATATGTATTCAGCGCCTCTGGGCTAATTCATGTACTCAGCAACCCCTGACGGTGTTCCTGTCTATACATTGCTCCAGAACTTGTCTGTTGGGCCATGGCTTAGTGTATAGTCGACACTACGAAATTACATTTTAGTATCAGAGACTCAGGGCTACCTTGCGACCCGATGTCCCAGAATGATGGTCCCATCTACACACTGTTGTAGGACGCTCCTATCTATGCGATAATTTAGTGTGTAGCCGGCACCATATATCCAGATGTTGTTATCGGTGTCTTGGGGCTAGCTCTCGTTTGCACATTCCCCTATGCGGTTCAAGTCTTTGGTAAGACTGTAGGAATTTGAAATGCTTCCAGCACCAAAGATCTAATATATGTACTCAGTGACCCTTGGTTTTCCCCTTTTCCGCAAGTCGAAACTTGGACCCCTAGGGCCTTTACTTCGAAAGTCAATGCCCTCTTAACATATATACGACAACTCTTTGGTCGAACGACTGGTTGAACATGACCTTGAACTCCGGGTCCAAATTTGGCGAATGCCACTCCCCCCCTTCCTTGGAGTCCCTCTGGACTTATATGCCCATTTAGTTCCCATTTTTCTTTTGTTTGTTCTCAATATGTTTTATGATTGTTTTCGCAGGTCTCTCATTGTGTGGAGCATTATCCATCCGAGACAGGTCACCCCATCATCTAGGCTTCAACTTTTCCTCCTACTAGGTCACCTAGTTGTTAAGTACTCTGATCAATTTTTATTTTGACTGTTTTTCAGGCTCGCATGTTTCAGCATTTTGCCTTTCCTCTCTATTCCCATGATGGCTCTTAAAATTGCCTCCTATAATGCGAAGGGTTGCAATTCGCCTTCTAAGCGGAGACAGATCTTCGGAATTTTGAGAAAAGATAAAGAGAACATTGTTTTTCTACAGGAGACACACTTTAAGTCCCAACACTTCCCAAATCTGTCCTATTCATATTTTCCTAACTAGTATCACTGTGGTTCTCCTACATCTAATTCCAAAGGAGTAAGCATTGGGTTTCAGGACAAGGTACCTTTTATCCTAAACGACCAATTGTGCGACCCAGATGGCCATCTTCTAATGGTTAAAGGGAAGATAGGTCAACATCTGTATACTTTTGTGAATGTCTATGCCCCGAATAGCCGACAGATTTCCTGGCTTAGATCTTTATTAGCGAAAATGAAATCCTTTAGAGAAGGTGTTACAGTGATGGGAGGTGACTTAAATCTTGTCCTCAACCCCTTTGTAGATTCCTCCTCCCATAAATCTGCCCAATCCCAGAAAGGTATTCGTTCCCTTATTCAGGCATCATCTAAGGCTCACTTAATTGATGTTTGGCGTACAATACACCCAGATTCCAGGAACTATACCTTTTTCTCACCACTGCATGAGTCTTATCATCGTCTAGACTATCTGTTTATTTCAAAGGAACATCTCCAGCTCTGCTCTGAAGCAGATATTGGGTCCATTATCCTTTCGGATCATGCTCCCATATACCTTCACATGAAGCCTCCTCTTGCCCATAAACCCACTAGCCATTGGCGATTTAATGAAATGCTCATAGGTTCTCCGGATAGTAGAGCTAAACTACAACACCTTCTAGAAGAATACTTTGACATTAATTGTACCCCTGGGGTTTCCCCACAGACTATTTGGGACGCCCACAAAGCGTTCATTAGAGGCCACTGTATCAGTTTGGGGGCTCACCTTAAAAAAGAAAGGCAAAAGCAGATAGATTCCCTGAATGTCAAAATTAGTTCCTTGGGAAGTTCTCACAAAAGATCTCTGCTGGAAGCTCACTTGCAGGAACTATCCATATGTAGAGCCTCCCTCAAAAATCTTTTGAATGTGGCATCGGCTAAACTTTTTTTACATTCCCAATACAAAATGTTTGCTCATGGGAACAAAGCCTCCCGTTACATGATGTCTAGGCTCAAGAGTAGGAAATCAAATAACTATATACACAAACTGAAAACCCCAGAAGGCGAGCTAACTTTTGAGTCAAACAAAATTGCCTCACTGTTTAGGGATTATTACCAATCCCTCTACAACCTCAATTCCTCGCACTCTCTCTCGGGTAGCACAGACTCCTCGACGCCCTCTAGTTCATATCTGGAGAATCTGACATCCCCCATGATTATGGAACAAGACAGAATCCATTTAGCCTCTCCTTTCTCTTATGACGAAATCTTGGATGCAATTAAAAACTCCCCCAGAGGAAAAAGCCCCGGTCCAGATGGACTCCCGACACCATAGTACTTATCCTTCCATGAAGTATTGATCCCTCACCTCCTGCCAATTTACAATGATTCCCTACGAGGCGTTCCCCTATCTGCTGAAATGACTAAGGCCCACATTGCGTTAATTCCCAAAGAAGGTAATTTGACAGAGTCAAGTGGTCTTTTATGTACTCAGCACTGCGCACTCAAATCTTCCCCCCTCCCTTCATCAGTGCCATAGAAGCAATGTACTTACATGCCTCTGCCTCAGTTAGGGTTAATGACACTCTATCAGACCCCTTTATAATACGAAATGGCACTCGCCAGGGCTGCCCACTCTCCCCCTTATTATTTGTCCTTGCTCTTGAACCTCTTCTTCAGACCATTCGGATGGATAGGGACATCCAGGGAATAGCTCTTGGGGACCAGCAGCACAAAGTTGCCGCCTTTGCGGACGATATACTCTTAATATAAAGTAACCCTGAAACGGCTCTCCCTAAGATTTACGGCAATCTGGAAGTTTATGGATCACTCTCTGACTTCAAAGTCAATCACAATAAATGTCTGTGATGGTTCTCATTTATCCAGGTCATGGTATATACCTGTAAAGAATAAATCAAGGCAACTGGACGTACTGTAGATTTCTTGAAAACGTTTCACTCGTTCTTCCAACGAGCTTTCTCAATTCTGAGTGTTTGTACAAAAATTCTGGGAATAAATATGTAACTGAATCCACATCTGGTAATTATACCCAGCATTGGGTCAAAGGTGTTGATTCCATTATCCTAATTGGAGTCAGTAGGTGATAAAGACTTCCCAGAAAAAGGTGTCAAGACAGCATTGACTAGCATTTGTCTGCCACATACAATGCTGTCTTGACACCTTTTTCTGGGAAGTCTTTATCACCTACTGACTCCAATTTCTCGGATACTGTATTTTATTGATTTGCTCAATAAAGTATGCTTAAAAAAAAAAAAGAGCGTTGCTAAGGGCCATCCGTCTCCGATTAGAAAAGGGTAGATGGGCTGTGCAGACACTGTGCTTCTGCCTCATTCTTCCCTGGGAGACAGAAGGCTGGGCACAGGAGTCTTAGGAGTTAAAATTACATTAATATTCCCCCTTTCTATGCAATCTAATGCTCCGGTACATTCACTGACCTGCGATCCCTGTGATAATAATTCATGAAGCAGCAGCCAGCTCACTGCGCACAGTACTTCTACTTCCAGTGGCTGCTTCATGAATTATTATCACAGGGATCGCAGGTCAGTGAATGTAACGGAGCATTAGATTGCATAGAAAGGGGGAATATATAAATGTCATTTTAACTCCTAAGACTCATGTGCCCAGCCTTCTGTCTCCCAGGGAAGCAGGAGGCAGAAGCACAGCGTCTGCACAGCCCATCTCCCCTTTTCTAATCGCCCTTTGCAATGCTCTTTTGAAGAGTGCTGCTAAGGGCCGTTTCAGCCTCAGTTTTCTACCAAAAATAAAGGTTTTGGCTAAATAAAGTCTATTGCAAAATTGTTACCCATACACTTTAGCAAAAAAAAATAATATGACAGTTATCCTTTAAGCTAGGTTATGACACCATATCTGTACATTTAGTTCTGATCTGTTACTGCATCTAGTTGAGAGGCTTGGTTCTGTTATCGTATTGGTAAGATTAGTTCTGGCACAATATGTATGCACTAAACTAACAAATATGGTGCCAGGACACACTAACAAATGATTTCTCTGATAATATGGTAATGGTCATTATTTTAGAACTATGGTCATTATTAGTGTTGATCGAGCACAAAAGTGCTCGGGTGCTCGAGTAGAACACCTCGGGATTCTCTGGTGCTGAGCACAATGGAAGTCAATGGGAGAACCCAAGCATTAAACCAGGCACCCTCTGTTCTAGAGAGGGGAGGGTGTCTGGTTCACATGAAAAGGTCAGAAATTGATATCAACACCACTGAAATGGTTTAAGAACAGCATCAGGAGGATGTCTGGATGCATCTTCGACTCCCAGGTCGCTGCTGGGATCGATGTTGTCCGAGTAGTACGCCAATTTTGCAGACAAACAATAATACGCACAAAACCGAAGATAAAATCGATTTTAGAGGAAACATTCTTTCCTGTATAATTACTTGTATATAAAGTGCAAGTGCTGCCAAATATTACAAGGAAGGGGCACTCTGATACAACCTGTATATCACATAAAGGAGGGCCTCATTCACATTGTGGTACAATTGTTCAGGTGGTGGGACTCCTACACTCAAATCCTATGCACTAATTGAAAGGGCTGCCAAAAATTACAAGGAACAGTCACTTTAATACACCCTTTATTACATATAAAGGAGGGCATCATACAGACCCTTGAAAAATTATGATTGATGGCCTGCTGGTAACCCTCAAAAACATTTGGAGCAAGGGCCTGCTGGTGACCAAAAACATTATGGGCTAGGCTTGGTATGTGTGTGAGCTTGCCAAGCTCCAAAGCCGCCACCAAGTTATGGCCATTATCAGAAACAACCATGCCTGGTTCTAGGTTGAGTGGCGAGAGCCACAGCTCAATCTGGTCCCTTATACCCTGCCACAGCTCTGCGGCGGTGTGCTGTTTGTCACCTAAGCAAATAAGTTTCAGTGTGGCCTGTTGCCGCTTCCCCACTGCAGTGCTACACTGCTTCCAGCTACTGACTGATGGCTGTCTGGTGCTGCAAGATCACAATTCAGAGGTGGAAGTGGAGGAGGAGGTGGAGTTACAGCCACTAATGTAGGTGGTCTCGGAAATCCTGATGGAAGTAGGGCCCGCAATCCTTGGAGTCTGTAGCACCTGTGCCATCCCAGGATACGACTCTCTCCCGGCCTCCACAACGTTCACCCAGTGTGCCGTCAGGGAAATGTAGCATCCCTGTCCACAAGCATTTATCCATGTGTCAGTCGTTAAGTGGATCTTCCCAATAACTGCATTGATCATGGCACGGGAGATGTTACTGGACACATGGTAGTGTACGGCGGGGATGTAACGCCGGGAAAAGTAGTGACCACTGGGGACTATTAACGAGGTACCGCCATCATCGCTGTGGAAATCCTCAGTGTCCACAAGCCTAAATAGCAATATTTTCAGGGCCAGCAATTCGGAAAGGTGCTCATTTAGTGCTATGGCCTGTGGGTGGTTGGCTGGGTATTTGTGCTTTTGTTCCAAGGCCTGGGGTATTGACATCTGTAAGCTGCGCTGGGACACAGAAGTTGATGTGCTAGGTGATGGTGCTTGCAAAGGTCCAGGTGCAGGGCGGAAGGCATCCAGGCCTGCGTCTTGGACAGGGGATTGGCCAGCATGTAACTCAGGGGAAGAGGAGGCAGTGGTGTGACCCGCAGACACTGATTGTGGACCCAGGCATTCGGCCCACCTATTAGGGTGCTTTGATGCCATGTGGCGGATCATGCTAGTGGTGGTAAGGTTGCTAGTGTTCATGCCCCTGCTCATTTTGGTACAGCACAGGTTGCAAATGACAATTTTTTCATCATCCGCACTTTCCTCAAAAAAGCGCCAGACTGCAGAACACCTACCCCTTGGCAAGAGAGATTGCCGCAAGGGTGTGCTCCGGGGAACAGTTGCGGGCCTGTTTGGTGTGGCCCGACTTCTCCCTTTTGCTGTCCACTGCCTCTTCCATCCTGTTGCGGTGCTGCGGATCCCTCCCCCACTGTACTGCTGTCCTCGCTTGGCTTACCACCTTCCCAGGTTGGGTCAGTGATTTAAAAGTCCTCTTCCACTTCCTCCCTCTGGTTATCCTCCTGACTTGTTGACCTAACAAGAACCTAACTTATTGACAACTGTGTCTGATCCTCACTATGAAACTCTTGAGACACTAATTGCGGTTGACTTATTGGCAACTGTGTCTAATCATCATCATCCACCTTGTAAAACACTAATTGCCGTTCCCCGCCGTCATCTTTTTCTGACTGTGGATGCTCAAGAGTTTGGGATTCAGAGCACAAGATCTCCTCATGTCCCTCTTCAAGCGCCTTGGCGAGAGGGTCAAATAATATCCGAGTGTGGGATCACTTGTTTGCCAAGACTATACAGGTTGGGAGGAAGGAGGATCAGGATGAGGATTCTGTTGACCAGACTCTTAGCTACTGAGACTGGACTTTGGGAAAGACAGGGGGGTGCTTAACCGACTGGAAGCATTATCTGCTGCAATCCAACCGACCCCCTGGTCGTACTGGTGGGAAGGCGAGGTGCTGCCATGCAAACTGGGACATGAAGGTAGGTATCGTGGATGAGTGTCTTTCTTGTGCTGTCCCTTACTGCTGACCTTTCGCATATTAATTGGTATATATGCTTGCAAGTATGTCACAGGTACAGTAGCGCAGGTTTTGTAAGTGTATGAGCAAATAAATTAGACTCAATGTTACTGATATTTAGGATGGGCAAACGTTATACAGGAGATGTCGCACAGGTAATGTCGCTGCCACCAGCAGCAAAAAAACTTACACTAAATGTCACTAATATTTCGGATGCGCTAGGTTTATACTGGAGATGAAACGCAGGTAATGTTGCGGTGGTAACAAACAATTGCACGAAATTTAGCGCAGGTTGCGCTAAAAATATATATTGCTGCCAGATAAAACAATAGTCCATAAAAGGACTTTTGGGTTTCTACAATTGCACGCAATTTAGCGCAGGTTGCACAAAAAATATATATTGCTGCCAGACACAATACCAAACCTGCCTAACAAAAAAATAAAATTCAATTCCCTACACTATCTGTCCCTTCTACAGCACAGCTCTCCCTGGCTAACACTGAGCCGAACCACATATCATCTGGTGCTTTATAACACCCGATGACTCGTTCCTGCCAGCCAATCACTGTAATGCCAGTAACCAACATGGCTACAGCATTACAGTGAGTGGCAGTACATACGTGCACGTTTATTGGCTGCGTAGCATCAAGCTCAAGCACTGCGATGTGCCGAGCATCGCAATGTTTGAGCCGAATTGGTGTTCAGCCAAGCATGCTCGATCCACACTAGTCATTATGCATGATAAAAAATTATACGCAATGTGTACTTAAAGTGCATTGCACATATGTACTTGTGACTATGAATGTTTATACTGAAAGTGCACAAATAGCTGTAAAAATTATATTTGTGTGCAAATTTGCCAGTGAATATGGGTATGTATGTATGTGCATATGCAATTACAGTATATACATATTATGGCACAACTTTTTAAACTATTGGGCTAGATCGATGTCCACACTTCAAATAAAGCCTTAGATCCATGTAAACTTTAATCCACCAACTGAATATATCTATTAAAGTGAATAGGGAAAATGCAATTGACAGACCTACTCCTGACAGTTGATGACTATCTTGACTGCTGAATAGTGATTGATACAAAACAGAAAGCTAGTTAATTGTGAGTGCTGAGTGGTCAGTGTGAAAACTGCAATTTTTAAGTGTTTTTTTAATATAAAAATAAAAAAGCAAAATAGACATTTTTTTTTTTTTTTTTTAGGATCAAAGGGGATTTTACATAGAAATTTAGCTTGTAAGGCTGATAAAAGACATATGTCCGTTCAGTTCACCCTGTTATCCTGCCAGCTGATTCCAGAGAATGGTGGCAAATTAAATAGAGAAAGGCGCTCATAGGGTGAGTATGCTCAATAAAAGATAAATTCTGGTGGACTTCCGGTTCCGGCGCTGGAATGCAGGACATGGAGTAAGTGAGCTCCAGCGCCTGACTCCCTGCTATCTCCTGCGCTCTGTTCATAGCGGCACTAAGAGACTCTGAAAGTTGCCAGGGAGCACCCACACAGCGGCGGTACGCGGTCCATGGACCGTTATCTCTTGAGGAGCGGCAGACGGCAAATTAAGAGCGGTACAAGTCAGACCGCAAGTATCAAGTTGGGCAAGATGGCGGATTCCCGCCCTGCATCCCCGTCTGACAGCACAGGAGCTGGTACAGCGGCAGCGGAAGAGGTAAAGCCGACTGATGATTTGTTCAGAATCGATTATAAAACTTTAGCCATTGAGGTGGCCAAGTACCTAGCTCCGGATATTAAGGAGACACTCGCCAAGACCCTTACACAGTCTCTGCATGAACTGCATGATACAGTGGCGAGGCACGAAACGTGCATAGAAGAACTAGAGCAAAGAGTCGCGACAATGGAGGAGGATGTCTCCAGATACAGTCGTGACAATCAAGACCTGTTTAAGCAGAACATTATATTGAAAGACCGTTTAGAAGACCTAGAAAATAGGTCTAGGCGGAATAATTTACGGATAGTGGGCTTGCCAGAGAGTATCAAGCAGCCAGCTTTGAGAGAAATCTGTGAGGTTGAGCTACCACAAGCCCTAAATCTGAGTGGGAGGCATAAAGTGGAGAGGGTTCACCGAGTGGGACCGGCTATGGAGTCTCAGGGGCAAAGTAACGCCAGCTCCCAGAACACACCTTCAAAGCCACGGCAAGTCATTATGCGGTTCCTGGATTATACAGACAAGGAATCCATCTTGAGGGCCTTCAGAGCCCGCAAAGGACCATTGAGGGTGAGAGGGCACATCATACTGATGTTCGCAGATTACTCAGCTATGGTGGCAAAGAAAAGACGTGAATTCAGTACAGTATGCTCGGAGTTGTACAGACAGCAAGTGAGATTTCAACTGTTATATCCGGCGATTTTAAAAGTCTCCATGCCAAGTGGTGAAGTTAAATCCTTTCAGGACCCGGATGTTGCAGCAGAATTCTTGCAGATGAATACCCGAGAGGGAGACCAGCGGCAGAGAGGGAGGTCCTCGGGACAACGTCGGCAAGGCAGAGAAAGTACCAAGAGCCCGGAGTGGAGACGTTCACCACCTACAGACAAGCGTAGACAGGACTGGGAACTGGTTCCGGCAGACAAGCGGACCCCTCGATCCAGAAGAAGAGACTCATGGTCGTGATAAAGCGGCCGTTACAGGTGGAGGAGTTAGCTGTGGGAACAGGACTCATGTAGTTCGCTTGTTGCCTGACTTTTGATATGTTCAAGATTGCAATGAGTCTGAGTGTTAGCGTGATAAGCAGGGGGATGAATCTATAGCGCTACCATCAGGTTGGGTTCCATATATATTCTTGCATATTATGCGGTTTGCACTATTGTGATTTAGGGAGACAGGTAGTCAGTCTATGCGATCCAGAAAAAAGAGAAGTCAGGAGAATAGGGGGAGGGAATGCACGGTTTAATGGGGTACGGTGGGAAATGGGGGGGGGGGAGGTGGGAAATGTTTTCTACTAATGTTTTATGTGTTCTTGCATCAGCCGTTGTCCGTCTTCAGATACATATGATCAGAGGTTATGTGTACCCAGGTACAATCCTAGTCGTTAAAATGCCAGTTATTGTAAATTGGGGGGAGTATGAAAATAGTTAGCTGGAATGTGAAGGGCTTACGCTCACCGCAGAAGAGGTGGATGATTTTACGTCACCTTAAGAAGATGAAACCTGACATAGCTTTGCTTCAGGAAACTCATCTGCTAGCTAGAGATTTTGGGAGAATGAAAAAATTGTGGGTAGGACAAGTGATCGGATCGGCTTCCTCTGAGCGGAGAGCGGGAGTCCTGATATTGTTTAACAAATCTTTTAATTTTGCCTTACTAGATTCTGTAGCAGATGATGAAGGAAGGTGGGTCAAAGTGACGGTACAAGTCCAAAATGTGAGGTACACTATCTACAATGTTTATGGCCCAAACTCCAACAACACCCAATTTTTTAGGGCACTGGAAGGCAATCTTCTCATAGGATAAGGCTTCTAATCTAATAGTGGGAGGCGATTTCAATTCTGTAGTAATGGAAAAGGAAGATAGGAGAACTAAATCAAAGGAAGTGAGAAATAGTGTAGCGCAGGACGCTGTTTTGGGGCCCATGATGGAATCGGTAGGACTGGTAGATCCCTGGCGGCAGCATCATCCAGATGACAGAGAATTTACATTTTATTCTCACAGCCAGAGACTCATGGTCACGTATCGATTATGTTTTTACTCAGGACACCTTATCAGGCTTGGTGGACCATGCTGATATAGGGGATATAGTTATATCAGATCATGCTCCAGTGACCCTAGTTATGAGGGATACGTTCTTGAAGGGGACGGATTATTTGTGGAGGTTCCCCTCGAATCTAACTGATAGTGAGGATTTTAGAAATAAGCTAGTGGGATGGTGGGAGGAGTATAAGGAGGACAACCAGGCCCATTGGGATGAGTCGGAACTTTTCTGGCACACATCTAAGGCGGTAATGCGAGGACGCGTTATGGGATATATATTTAATAGAAAGAAAGCGAGTCAGCAGGCGTTGGAGCAAACGAGCGCTAAAGTTAGACAAGCGTATAGGCAATTTACGGAAACACCTACTGCGGAAAATAAGGCAAAATGGGTGGAAACACGCCAGGCCTTTGAACTAAGCGAAAGGGACAGAGAGGCTTTTAGACAAACACAATTTGAGACCAAATTGTACAGATATGGTAACAAGGCGGGTCGAATGCTAGCAAACTTAGCTAAGGGTCAGAGAGCGCCCCAATTTATATCTAGCATTAAAGATAACAAGGGGAAGGTGGTTATTGACCCGGCGGGTATAAATGGTATTTTAGGTCAGTATTATAAGGCCCTATATGAGGATAATTCCTCATCTCCAATAACTAATACTCTGTTAGATCAGGTAAATTGCCTAAGGTGAAGGATGAACAACTTCAGAAACTAAATGCGGAGATCACTATAGAGGAACTCCAAGCGGTCATCAAAGGTTTAAAAAATGCTAAAGCTCCAGGCCCAGATGGGTTTTCGGGGGAATATTACAAAATATTAATCTCACAAGTATCCCCAGTAATGCTAAAACTATATAATGACGTACTGAAGGGTAAAATAGACCCAGATAAAGAAAATGTATCTTACATTAAACTCCTACCTAAACCAGGGAAGGACCCCCTATTGCCCGGCTCTTACAGGCCTATTTCCCT
This sequence comes from Bufo gargarizans, assembly GCF_014858855.1. Lineage (NCBI taxonomy): Eukaryota > Metazoa > Chordata > Amphibia > Anura > Bufonidae > Bufo > Bufo gargarizans. The sequence continues at coordinate 109,048,521 of NC_058087.1, forward strand.
AATAAATGTGGATACAAAGATCCTATCCAAAATCATAGCTGACAGATTGGCCTCTTTCCTGCCGTTCCTGATTGGGACGGAACAAGTAGGGTTTGTCCAAGGGCGCTCGGCAGTTACGAATATTAGGACGGTCCTGGCGGTCCTGGATAGAGTCCGCCATAGTCCTAAAATTGGAGAGACTCCAGCCATGCTCACCTTGGACGCTGAGAAAGCTTTTGATAATGTGAGGTGGGCATGGCTGGAGGCAGTCCTAGATAAATTTGGATTTGAGGGGACTTTCAGAACATTTATAAAGAATCTATATAAATATCCTAGGGCAAGGGTGTATACCCAGGGCTATCTATCAAAACCTTTTGATCTGAGGAAAGGCACGAGGCAGGGGTGCCCGCTCTCTCCACTGCTATTCAATCTGGCATTGGAACCTCTTGCGCGGCTGTTCTGCTCGTCAGACTTATATGAGGGAATAGGGGTAGGTTCGTCACAAGTAAAAGCAGCACTCTTCGCTGATGATGTGGTTTTATTTTTAGCTAAGCCGGAGAAACATATTTCAATTGTCTTTCAAGCTTTGGAAGCTTTTGGAAAGTACTCTGGATATAAGGTGAATATAGCTAAATGTGAATGCCTACCTCTATTGCCCATGCGGGAGGTCTCTGAGAAAAAATTACTCAACTCACTGGGAATTACGATGGCTAAGTCATATATAACATACTTGGGGATAAAAATTGGAAAAGACCCTCACTCCTTATACCAACTTAACTTTCCACCACTAATCTCACGAATTAAGACAGACTTAGATAGGTGGCAGGGATTACCTCTTTCTCTACTGGGGCGGTGTTGCTTGGTGAAAATGATGGGAGTTGCGAAACTGCTGTATCCCATGCAAACGATCCCACTCTTGCTAGGCCATGCGGATGTGGCTTTTCTGGAGAGTAGGTTTATTCAATTCATATGGCAGGGTAGAAGATCAAGGATTGCTCTAAGCAAACTTAAGGTAAGGAAAGACTTGGGGGGTATTAATTTCCCGGACATTAGGGGTTATAATATAGCTTGCAATAGTAGATACATATGGGATTGGGTGAACAAGACATCTTTTTACTCCAATATCAAGCTGGAAACACAACTGGCGAAACCCTGGAGTCTGGTGGCATTGCTGCACACTGGTATCTCTAAACTACCAGGACCAGTAAAAAATTCCTTGGTGCTGAGGGACACAATAATCGTATGGAAATTATTACGGAAGATGTATGGTTTACCCTACCAAGTGTCTAAACATTTACCAATAGCGGCCAACCCTAACTTCAAACCAGGTGGGGATGGCAAGTTCATGATAGCGTGGACCCAGGCGGGGATTAGAAAAATGGGAGATCTATTTCATGAAACGGAGTCTAGGTGGATGACACAGACGGAGTTGAGAAGGAAGTGGAATTTGAAGGAGCCAACCTTTTTTCCGTATATGCAGATTATGTCTTACGGAAAAAGTTTGTGCAAGGATCTGACTAGGGAGTGGAGAGCGAATGAATTTGATTCGCTTTTAGGAACAAGAATTAGACCGTCTATTTCACTTCTTTATCAATCTCTTAGGGACAAATGGGAGAGAATTGACCCAAAGAAAATGTTTCAGAAATGGGAGACACTTTTGGGGGTGAAGGATATCCATCAACCTATTTGCTCTGGAATAGGGGCCTTATATAAAGCCATTCCAAACGAACAGTGGAGAGAGACGCACTTAAAGATACTGCACCATGCCATATTTGGTTTTAACATCCCAATTTCTGACTCAAGACAGGATAGGCTGACTGCGTGTCCAAAATGCAACCTTTCAAATTCGGATCTATTTCATGGTTTATGGAAGTGTCCGAAGTTGAGGGAGTACTGGGATGAGGTGAACGATCTGATGAAAAGATGTGGTGTGAGTGAAGCGAACATTACTCCTGAAATGGTAATAACCCATGTTCAAATTGCAAAGACAGGGCAATCGGATGATTATGCCATGGAATCGATCAAACCGCTGGGTCATAAGATATTGTTGGGGGGCAAAAAAAAGTATACTAAAAGTATGGCTTCAACCGCAGGTCCCTACTGTTCTCATGGTTATTGCACAACTCAAGCACATCTTTCACTTAGAGTGGACTGAGGCTTTGCAACAGAAGGAAATTCTGGGGAAAAAATTGTACCGTACCTGGCGTAAATTTATGTTGAGTTATATAGAGCCTTGTGAATACTCAAGAATCATGTCTCCTTTCAAGCTGACGGCATGGTATTTGTTAGAAGATCTAAAGGATGCGCTGGGAATTCTGAAAGTAATATAACCTGGTGTCCTGCTTTGGAAGATTGGCGAGTTGGATGCGGAGTTACAGCTGATGCAGGGGATAGTTGGGGGGGTGGTGGGGGACATTATTATTATTATTACTACTTTGTTATTTCATTGTCATGACATGCATTATAATGGGATAAAGCTATATGCTCATATTCATATTGTATTTCGACACTGGCTGTGTATGATCAATATTACTTGTCTGATAATGTTATGAATGTCATTTTTTGATGGGAGAAAATTAATAAAAACTATATTGGAAAAAATAAAAAATAAATAAAAGATAAATTCTACTATAGGAGGTGGTTTGCTCATCTATTGGGGTTGCACCAATTTGGGCGCAACCACAATGAAGGCCAAAAGCAGAGAATTGCAACAGTTGGTGTAGCCTGGATTCGTCCGATCGCCTTGGGCAGGAGCCACCCTGACACTCGGGTAACGGTAGTAGAAACGAGACGCTGAGCTTTACATCCAGCGTGTGGACCTTAGAGGGCGCACTGACACAACCGTTCGTAGACAATATTTAGGTTTCAGCTATTTCTTGCTTTATTCGTAGACAACGCGTTTTGGGGTACTGGGGACCCCTTTATCAAGACTGGAAGGTGAATTAATAAAAAGAAAAAAGGACACATATGTGGAAAGACAACACAGGGGTACCTATCCATATAAAGAAATTTTGTAACAATAGTATGATAATAAATATAGGATGTTAAATTAAAAAAAATATATTTGTATATATAAATAGATATAAATATATATAAGGATGGAGATAAAAATTGGTCAATAATAATGTATAAAAATAAATAAAAATAAAATTAAAATATGAACTACATATATATATATATATATATATATATATATATATATATATATATATATATATGAAGAATTGCATATACATATAATAAAGAAATTACATATACCAGGCTACACCAACCGTTGCAATTCTCTGCTTTTAGCCTTCATTGTGGTTGCGCCCAAATTGGTGCAACCCCAATAGGTGAGCAAACCAGCTCCTATAGTAGAATTTATCTTTTATTGAACATATTCACTCTATGAGCGCCTTTCTCTATTTTATTCGCCACCATTCGCTGTATGACCCTGAGCTACTCAGGTTAAGAGTTTTAAGTAATTCTGAGATACGGCGGCTCTAGGTATTATTCTCTGGTGAATCCAACACACAACATAAAGATACGTTGATGAAATACAGTCAACATCGCCTCTCTGAACGCCAGAAACTAACACACATCTGGACGTCAAAGGAGGCAGACACTTTCATTCAAAATGGATCTGAAAATGACACGTCTTTGCAACAAGCAATTGGAAAAGAACTGGCGAATCTCTTTTTTAAACTTTAATCCTCTCTTGAAGAAGAGATCCAACACCATCTGGACCTGATATTACTCAGGACTTATCTTAGAGAATCTCTGATCCCTCGTGGCCTACGCTGGAAATTAGAGAGTCCCTTTAAAAATGACCACGACTTCACTCGTGAGTGGGACAATTATATGCTGAATTGTGCCAGGGGTCTGATAAAACTCCTCTGTAACAAACGTGAATGTTTATGCCAACAGTTGAAAGAGCAAATACAACAACAAAGTAACCATTTAACCACGTTTAATACACATACGGAATATACAAAGTATGATAGACTTATCACAGGCCGACTACTCCAACTAGAGCGAGAAATCATAAATAAAAAAACAGCAAACTCTCTAGGGACAGATCAGACTTCTCCAATTACAATATTAAGTTCTGGTCTAAAAACAAGACAAACCCCCGAAACGCAGACATTCAGACCAATAGAAATATAAACAAGAATACGAACAGCAACCTAACAACCCCAGAGAGACAATCACAAGTGGCCTCTGCACCCAGGAACACCAATACCCATACATCTTAGGTGGCACCACCCACTCACAACATCCGGACGTACACAAGATACCATAGCAAACATTCCAAATACCAACCGGACAAACACCCCCCACCCCGGAGGGTCCCGCCCTCTCGCACTCACCATTACTACAGTACAGACACATAATACACCTCAACCCTCTTGTGTGCGTAAACAACAACAACCCATCACACATAGATACCCACAGACACCTGCACCAACCATCAAGAAGACAGCCATATCACCCAAAACTCCCACCGTCAACAAGGCAGCTAGATTATCCAAGACTTCACAGTCCACTTGTATCTTACCCTCATCTGACCTACCTGTTTGGTTTACCCCTCCATCAATTCAGACGTTACCGGTACCCTCTCTCCCTTTAAGCCCAACCTTGGATCTCTCCCAAGGCTATCCCCTCAATCTGCCTCCCACGTCATTCCCATCACTATCAATATCACTGAACCCTAAAGAGACTGAACTATCCCTTTTGAAAGATTCCCTCATCACCCTGCATAATACAAGCCACTCAGACGATATACAAACCTCTCCTCATTATACTGCTAACCGATCGACTTCATTTTTATCACTACCTGGGGCATTGACCCCGGAAGCAACGTATGTACTCAAACAACCATCAGGCAGGTCAAAGATGATACCAGATTTCTTCAAGCCAAGGACCGACCTTCCCCCAAAGGGGCTAAAAAGAAAAAATACAGGAGAGGACGAAGAGGAGGAACACGAACCCGCGGGACCGGAAAAAATAATGGATGCGGAAGAACCGAAACAGAACTCACACAGTCTGAAGAGGAACAAAACCTCACTACTATAAAAATATTCAATCTCTCTGGCTTCAGCCTCTCTGCACCACAGATGTCAGTTCTCCAGAGGGGCTTATCCTTTTGTCCGGCAGAAGGGTACAATGATTTTGACCTTTTTGTGGATCTCAACACATTCATTAGGAACGTCACACTTCAAAGGCATTTCACCATTCAATCTAAACTACCCAAGACAAAAAAACAAGAGCAATCCCCGGTAGACACAAGAACAAAGAATACTCCTCACACTGATCTGAAACCTAAATCCACGTTTAATCCCACATACCACAGAGGAAACCACATTAACACCTTTTATTCCCTGGTTTGTAAAGAGTCAAGAAATATCAACAAGACCACCAAGGTCAAGAACAACCTAACGAAAGAGGAAAAAGATGCACTAAAGGAATTAAACAATAATGACCTTCTTGTGATCAGGAGTGCGGACAAGGGAGGCGGAATAGTTCTACAAAATAAAAATTATTATATAATGGAAGCAAAGAAGATACTGAATGACCCTCTATATTATGAACTCCTCTCATATAATCCAGTTACAGAAGATCAAAAGAAGTTGAACACCTTGCTGAAACAGGCTGAAGAAAACAAAATTATTACTAAAAAAAGAAAAGGAGTACATAACCATTGAACATCCAAATACAGCACTTTTGTACCACCTACCGAAGATTCATAAAAACACCAAAAATCCTCCAGGTCGACCGATTATTTCGGGAATAAACTCTCTCACCAGTAACCTCTCCCATTATGTAGACCTATTTCTGCAAAGCCACGTTATAAATCTCCCCTCTTACCTGAGAGATTCCACACGACTAATTAGTTCCCTTAAAAATATCATTTGGGAACATTGGATGTTGCAGCCCTCTATACGAATATTCCACATGCAGCGGGCATTGAAACTGCAAAACACTTCCTAGAAATGGATGACCGTCTCTCCGATAAGCACAAGAAATTGATACTAGATTCACTTCATCCTTACACATAACACCTTTACTTTCAAAGGAAAGATCTATAGACAGCGAAACGGGACCGCAATGGGAACGCGCTTCGCCAACTTATACATGGGCTGCTTCGAAGATTAATTAATTTATTCCAGTCACAATTGGAGGAACAATATCATCTTTTACAAACTGTATATTGATGACCTCATTGTGATTTGGAATGGCCCCAAAGAAGAAGCTCAGGCATTTGTCACCTATCTCAATACAAAACAGATGTAACCTTTCATTCACCTCCAATTTGACAACCACGTCCATCGAATAGCTAGACTTGATCTTTTACTCAGAGGACAAGACCATCAAGTCCAAGACATATTTCAAAAGGGTTGTCGGAAATAGCTACCTTGACTATAGAAGCGCCCACTACAAGAAGTGGAAAGACAATATCCCGTTCAGCCAATTCAAGCGCATCAGAAGGAATTGTACGGATGAGGACGATTTTCTCTCTCAGAGCAATATATTATGGTCTAGGTTCACTAAGAAAAAATACCCAGAAAGAATTATACAAAATGCGTTTATGCGGGCAAAAAAATCAAAGCCAGGAAGAATGCTTGAATATAAAAAAGAAAAACGGGCAGACCGAAACATCCAAAATTGCAGAATATAAGACATCTTTCATCACGACCATCAATCCTAACCACGCAGCTCTAAGAACCATTCTATCAAAACATTGGCACATCTTGAAAGATGACCCATATTTGAAAGACCTGATACCATCAAAACCCCGTATCACCTTCAGGAGAGCAAAAACTCTGAAGAACATACTCGCACCAAGTAAACTTAAGAAGAAAAAGAACATCAATACAATTTCAGCCGGTCTAACGTCTAGCTGAAATTCAAAGGCAGCTACAAATGCAACCACAGACTATGCAAATGCTGCGATAATATTTCAAACCGCGTCCAGTCCTTCAGGAGCAACGTGAAGGGAGAGGAACACCCGATCAAAAGCCTCATGAATTGCTCATCGACTTATGTCATATTCTTGATAGAATGCGAATGTGGGCTACAATATATAGGCCGCACCATCCAGACACTGAGAGAAAGATTGAATAAACTGACGGAATATCTCACGGGGCTACCTCCAACATAGTGTGTCCCGTCATTTTCTCACTACCCATAATAAAGATGCTTCGAAACTAATAATAACACCAATTGAGATTGTTTTGGAAACAGCATCTGATAGATTCAGGACATTGCAGAAGAGAGAGATGTATTGGATATTCAAACTCCAAACCTTGGAACCATACGGACGTAACGAGTCCTTGGAGAGCAAATGTTTCTGACCGGTCCGTTTCAAATTAGAGCATCCCCACCCCTCATTACACACATCCCCCCCCCCCCCAGCCCAACCACACGCCACATACACACTCCAGGTATACCCCTCTGGCCCATCCCCCTCGTCCCCACCCATAGCTCGCACCCTCCCCCCCCTCCCCCCCATCCAACACCCCTGCCATCCGCCTTATCCATACCCTCCTCAACCCCTATAGGTTGGATTTCATTGGGCTTATCCAAATGCCATCCCTAGTCCATTTATTAACCCCTTCCACACATACCCAAATCAAAACCCACTCTTCCCTGTAGGGTTTTTATGCATTTATTTTTCATTTAATTTCCTTTCCTTTCTCCCCACCCGCTGTTATCAATTCATTCTGCCCTAAGACATCGATCTCCCCATCACTACCCCTCTAATCAACAGCCACAACTATCGTTTTAACATCAGTCTAGAACATTTTGGCATTGCAATTTTCTGATAAAGTCCTGCACACGCTGATTCCAGCCTTGTTTGCCATCAGCGCCACTGAACTCCGATCCCCTTCTCTGTCCCTGTCCAGCTCTCTCTCTTCCACCGCTCTGTGCACCGCTTGTAACTCCGCCCCTTCACGGACGCTCCTCCAATGAGGTTAGTCAGGTCCTCCCACACAAATCCTTTTAACCTACAGCAGTGCGCACGCTACACAGGTCAACGTCCTCCTAGTGTCATTCTGATTCAGCCGCGGCACCCGCTCTGCTGATCCGACTCAGGTAAGATACACCCTGGCATCAGAGTTCATTTTCATCATTTTAGCAGTCACATCCCCAAGCTTCATTGTGGTTTACTAAACATATGACTATACCTCCAGCTCCTGATTGCTAGCCCATATGCCCACCTTGATTACATATATATGTCCATTTATGTATATCCCTCCAGTTTCTTGCTCTGTTGGCAACAATACCTAGATATATGTTGACTTTCACCTTTACTCTGGTCCTAATGAAAAAATACATTTGTTGGTGTCTCTATCAGCTGCTGTAACATTATACTAATTTAGTATGGACCCTTCTAGGTTATGTGTCCAGTCCTGGCACAATATAGTAGTTTCTTATTCCAGCAGTGGACAATTATTTACCATTGGTCTCCCTAACTTCAATCCTCTAAATATATGCGACATTGGTCATTCCATAAATTTTCTATATATGCACTCTCTCTGGCTTTTTTTAGGCCACAAGCTTCCATGTATATGTGATATTCATTATGAATTTTATATGAAATTTAGTTATTATATGTATATACAATTCTTCATATTTATGTAGTTCATATTTTATTTTTATTTATTTTTATACATTATTATTGACCAATTTTTATCTCCATCCTTATATATACGTATATTTTATTTATTTAACATCCTATATTTATTATCATACTATTGTTACAAAATTTCTTTATATGTATAGGTACCCCTGTGTTGTGTCTTTCCATATATGTGTCCTTTTTTTCTTTTTATTAATTCACCTTCCAGACTTGATAAAGGGGTCCCCAGTACCCCAAAACGCATTGTCTACGAATAAAGCAAAAAATAGCTGAAACCTAAATATTGTCTACGACCGGTTGTGTCAGTGCGCCCTCTAAGGTCCACACGCTGGACGTAAAGCTCAGTGTCTCGTTTCTTCTAGCTGATTCCAGAGGAAGGGGGACAAAAAACATGGAGGTAGAAGCCAATTTTCCTTATTTTAGATGGAAAAAAAAATCCTTCCTTACTCCAATCAGTCAGAATAACTCTCTGGATCAACGAACCCTCTCCAGAAATCTAATAACTATAACCTGTAATATTATTACACTTCAGAAATACATCCATGCCCCTCAAACTCATTTAGTGAATTCACCATCACCACCTCCTCAGGCAGAGAGCTCCATAGCATCGCTGCTCTTACCGTAAATAATCTGCTTCTATGCTTGTGTAGAAACTTTCTTTCCTCTAGACACAGAGGATGTCCCCTCGTCACAGTCACGGGTATAAATAGATCCTGGGAGAGATTTCTGTACTGACCCGTGATATATTTATACATAGTAATTCGTTCTCACCTTAGTAGTCTTTTTTCTAAACTGAATAACCCTTATTTTGATAATCTTTCTGTGCAATGTAGTCCACCCATTCCAGTTATTACTTTAGTTGCTCTCCTCTGAACCCTCTCCGGCTCTGCTGTGTGTGTCTTGATCACAGGATACCAGAAATGTACACAGTACTCCATGTGATTTGTAAAGTGGCAGAACTATGTTCTCATAATGAGAATCTATACTTTTGATGCACCCCATAATCTTATTGGCCTTGGCAGCAGCTGCTTGGTTTCTACAGTTAAGTTTACTGTCTGCTAAAATGATTAAGTCCTTTCCCATGTCAGTGTTATCCAGCGTTTTAGCATTTGGTATGTACAGGTGACTTGCATTATTCCTTCCCATGTGCGTAACCTTACATTTGTCAATGTTAAACCTCATCTGTCACTTCTCTGCCCAGTCTAGATCCCTATGTAGCAGTATCCTGTCCTGTCTCATGTTAATTACTTTACACAGTTTAGTGTCAGCAACAACAAAAAAAAATTTTTACTGTGCAAGCTTTCTACAAGATCATTTAATAAAAAATACTGAAGAGAATAGGGCCCAATACTGACCACTGAGGTACTCCACTAGTGAGGTTACCCAATATGAGTATGTACTGTAAATAAAAACCCTTAGTTTTACCACTGAGCCACTTACTTACCCACATACACACATTTTTCCCCATTCCAAGCATTCTCATTTTATATACTAACCTTTTATATGGCACAGTATCAAATGCTTTGGAGAAGACAAGATATATGACCATCCATTGATTCACCCCGGTCAAGTCTAGAACTTACCTCCTCATAGAAACTGATTAAATTAGTTTGATATGACCCATCCCTCATGAAGCAATGCAGATATGTTGTTATACTCTTATTTTCATTGAGTTACTCCAAGATAACATTTCTTAGAAAACCTTCAAACTGTTTAGCCATGACAGATGTTATACTTAGCAGCCTATAGTTTCCGGGCTCAGTTTTATTTTTACCCTTTTTGAATATTGACACTAAGCCTGCTAAGCGTCAATCCTGTGGAATGCTCCAGTCATTATAGAGTCCTTAAATATCAGAAATAAAGGTCTGTCTATGACATTACTTAATTTTCTTAGGATACTTGGATGTAGGTCATCTGGACCTGGTGAATTGTCTATTTTAATCTTTTTAAGATGCCGCTGCACTTCTTCCTGAGTCAGATAGGACACTTTTAATTGGGAATTTACTTTTACACTATGCATTTCATCTGACAGTTTATTTTCTACTGTGAATACAGTGGAGAAAAAAATATGTAATAGATTTGCTTTCTCCTTTTGCAAGGTATTTCCTTTGCAAAACTTAAAGCGGTATAGCACTTCCAGTGCATGGCTATAATCAGAAATAACTACATCAGTGAATTAAAGATGACAGTGCATGCTTGCTCCACTTTTACTTCTGGCTCCGTTCTGGAGATAGGAGCAGCAGATCAGACCAAATATTTATGGTATACCCTATAGCTATGCCATAAATGTCCCAAATGGGAATACCTCTTTAAGTCTTACAAACACAACACTTTACAAACACGGTTCAGTATTTTATTCATATAAAACAGTTTAACTTACCATCTTCATTCAAAAACAGCTTATTGAACCTTAAACCACTAGGTTCTTTCCCGACATATCTATGTACATACTCTGTGCTGAGATCATTAACAGCAATTGCATACTTCAGCGGCTTGACACATGACTGCAGGCAAAATGGCACTTTGGTATCCCCAACAGAATGCCTAGGAAAGGGGAAAATTCAATGTAAAAATAAACAATATAGTACTAGGTATTTGATGCATGCTGTGCATGTCCTAAAAATATATGGAGGTTACTGTGGTCTTGCCACTAACAGGAACCTGTTACCAGCTGTCATCTGTCTGCTCATTATAAGCTTAGAAGTCAAGCAGTAGGTGCTATCCTTGATAGACTATTATCTCATAGAGGGAAGGTAGTTACTCACTTTTAGGATGGCTTTCTTGACTTCAAAGCTCAGAATGAACAGTAATTTAAATGAATACATTTCACATTCTACTACATCTTTTCCCACAAAACAGTATGTCAATCTGCTCAGCACTTTTTGCTCTATAACATGCTCAACACCCTGTTCAACATGGTAGGTTCCATTTAACTACCTGTGTTGTAAGGGTATTTTGAAGTACTGGTTGGTTATGTCCCCTTTTATTCAGCCCTCTTTTATATTATCTTTAATATTCTGTGTAATAAAGTATTTCTTGTAACATGGTGGGTTAGGGACAGTTAGATTATACCCATCCACCAGTGAGCTGAGGCCACATTCCTGAGACGTTATCTTAGAGACATATGTGCTGCACATTGCAGGACAGGCTAAAAGTTGCAAACTATGTTACACACATACATTACCCTATATTGCATAGTGAGGACTATTTACTTTTTACTATTCTGTATGTGAATTGTCTGTTTTACCTTATATTTAATTACACTTAGTAAATATATGTATTCACTTAGCCTGCGTAAGCTTATTCATTTTCAATTTTTTTAATTAACATTTTGAACATTACAATAGGTGTATATATATCAAAAGTTTAAGATATGAAAATGTTTTAGAAACACAATGAAGTTGGCTTTCATTTGTTTAGTTCTACCTTTATTATATAGGAAATTATTTATCTACCAAAATAAATAAAAAAGTGAATCCACTTGACAATTGGAGGTTTTACACTTCTCCTTGACCAGGCTAATAAAGTTTTTCCATTTGGGCTCATTAGAAAATAATTGGTTTGTTAAACACTTCCCGACCGGCAGGCGGGCTTATCTCTGAATGGACGTTTTAAAACGTCCATTCAGAAAACGCAGCTGCACGCTAATCATGCAGCTGATGAGCAGGGGGGCCCACTGTAAGTGACAGCAGGACACCCCAAAGAGAAAGCAAGAACCGTTCACGGTTGTCCCTGTCTTCTAGAGCGCTGTATACAGAGCATTGAATGAGTGCTGTGTATACAGCAAGGAAGCGATGTGTCGCTTCCAGTCCCACCCAGTGGTCATGTGATCACCGGGGTCGGGAGAGTGCAGGTATTCCGCAGACCTCGATCAGCTCTGCACTCTGCACTAGGGCTGCACGATATGGGAATTTTGTGCGATTGCGATTAGGGCCCTAAAAATTGTGATAACGATATGTGATGCAATATTTTAAGGGAATTGTGCTAGAGGTCTATTTGCTTAGATTTCCCCCATATGAGCCGCTGACGCGGCTTGGTATGACATAGTTATGGGGGATCTGTGGATGACGCACTGTTATGGGGATCTGTGGATGACACTGTTATGTAGGGGGATCTGTGGATGACGCTGTTATGTAGGGGGATCTGTGGATGGCGCTGTTATGTAGGGGGATCTGTGGATGGCGCTGTTATGTAGGGGGATCTGTGGAGGACGCTGTTATGTAGGGGGATCTGTGGATGGCGCTGTTATGTAGGGGGATCTGTGGAGGACGCTGTTATGTAGGGCAGTGGTGGGCAACCTTATTAGTAAAATGAGCCAAATATCGACAAAACTGCAATTTTTATTTTTTTGAGAGCCAAATTTTTTTAACTTAAAATATATAGGAAGGTACATTGTTATTTACTTCATAAGGGTATTCCTAACCATCTGAACATACCTTTCTCAATCCTCGACACTACATCTTCTTTCACTCCACAACGTTTTACCCTATAGTGACGCACATAGTTTTTTTGTAGGAGGACAATATGGAAAAAAATATTTTTCATTATACCTCAGGTCAGACCACTAATCATAACCTCAATGTTTGAAATCTCTTTTGAAATTTGAAAAAAAGGAACTTGGGGGTTCTGTACCAATGCAACCCTGTCTTAACAGAGTTTTCTTGAATTTTTATGCACTTGGAAAAACCGTGCGAAGATTTCTGAATCCATTTACTGTCAGTGTCACTAAATTCAAGGTGGAGTTCTTTTCCCACTCAGCAACCCAGGGCGGTACGCTAGAATAGCTCTCACTTAGAATCTGCCTATAAATGAGGGTGGAGCATTTATGAGGTAAATTTGGCAGCAGAACATAATTCTCCAACCATGATGGATCAGGGAGAGGGGTAAATTTGGAAATCATAAACTGCCTACAAGCATTCTCAAAGTAATTTCTTTGAATGAAATCTTTACCAAGGGCAGGTACACCCGAGAGGGCAGTATAGAAGTCGGAAGTGATCTGTAACCCTTTCAAATCTCCTAATCTGTGATGTGACATTGATAGCCAAATGTCTGATGGAGATTTAATTTGTGGGAACAGTAGTGTGGGGATAACTGAGATAGGAGCTAAGGGAGAAATCTTGTCCTGAGCAGATGTTAAGACCAAAGACTTATGGCAAATATGCAGCATTCCTCTGGTGAGTACGCTATCTACTTTGGTCCCTTCTGCTGTCCTCTTAGGTGTCCATAACCTATGGAACAATTCCTTACCCAACAGGGCCGATTCTAAATCTACATGCATACAGAATGTCTCTTGTCTGGCCAGTTTAAGCCACCTTTCCAAACTAATAGCGTGAAAGAGGGCGAAAGGACATTCTAGTGCTCTTCTTATCCCACAAATAACTGCTCATGATGGATTGTAGTTTATTAATGAAACTAACAGGTACCGATATGGGTAGGGCTCTCAAGGTGTACATTATCAGCGGCAGGATGTAGGTAGGTGGTGAGGACATTTTTCCTGCCTAGCCAGGTTAGGAAAGGAGAGCTGCTCTTAGAGAGAATAGAGGTGACTTTGGAGAGTAGCGGGGGGAAATTAAGACTAAACAACAACTTGGGGTCCATCGGGATCGTCACCCCCAAATATTTTATTGCTTGTGTAGGCCACTTGAATGGTGTGAGGGCTTTAACCTTAGTACGCAGGACAGCTGGGAGGGAAACGCCAAGGGTCTCCGACTTATCGAAATTTATCATAAAATTTGAGATAACCCCAAAAGTTTCGCAAATCTGCATAACCTCCAGCAAAGCCTCTTCAGGATTTGACAACAGGAGCAGTAAATCATCAGGAGCAGTAAATCTGCCTAGTTTCACTCCTTTGATCGTGGGGGATTGGCGGAACTTAAGAAGAAGCGTCTCTAGGGTGAGTACAAACAAGGTGGGGGATAATGGGCATCCTTGACGAGTACCGTTTCTAATTTGGAAGGCGTTCGATAGGGTGCCATTGACTAGTACTCTCGCAGATGGTGCAGAGTATAGAGTATAGATAGCTCTGATGTGGCCTTCAGGGAAGCCAAAGGCTTGTAGTACTTTCTCCATATAGACCCAGCTAACCCTATCGAACGCCTTCTCCGCATCTGTGCCCAGGAGTACAAGAGGGGAGATTTGATGGCGTGGGTGATCGCATGTATGACTCTACTGATATTATGCCTACCCTCTCTACCTGCAACGAAACCTACCTGTTCTTCACCCACAAGCCCAGGGAGCAACCCTGACATCCTGTTGTTAAGCAGTTTAGCCCACCACTTCAAATCGGTGTTCAGCAGTGAAATCAGCCTGTAACTTCCACATGCTTCCTTATCCTTCCCTTCTTTATGGATAATCGTTATGTGCGCTTCCTAGGCTTGTGGGGTCAGAGAGCCACCTGTAAGGAGGAGATTGCATGCCGTGATAAAATGTGGGACTAAAATATCTTTATACTTTTTGTAATATGAGCTTGGAAAACCGTCAGGTCCGGGACTCCTGCCTGAAGGGATAGACATAAGAACCTTCTGTTCTGCTTCCGTTGTAAACGGTTGAAGCAGCTGACGTATATCGACCTCAGAAATTCTTGGGATGTTAATAGAGCTAAGGAACTCCGACGTGCGTGTCTCGATTTGCTGGCTGGTGAGGGGTATTGGGAGGTTATACAGATTTGAATAAAAGGAGCAAAACTCCTGAGCTATCGCTGGAGTATTAATAAGTCGGGGGCCTGAGGCTGATTTGATGGCTTGAATAAAGGATTTATTTCTTTGGTTCTTAATAAAGGTTGGAGACTAACTTAGAACCCCTATTCCCATGAAGGTATTGTTTGAAGCGCAATACGAACATTCAAAAGGTCAGTGACCTTATGCCTCAAGCACTTAAGCAGAACTTCAATGTTAATAAGACCTCCCTGAGATCAGATGTCAGCTCAGACCCCAAAGTAAATGACCCCCTCAATCAGACCTCAGATAAGAGCCCCATGCCTCTCATCATCCCCATTATCAACCATGATGCCTCTCATCATCCCCATTATCATCCATGATGCCTCTCATCATCCATGATGCCTCTCATATCCCCCATTATGATTCTCATCACCTCATTGCCTCAGATCAGCCCCAAGTTTCATAAAATAAAAAAGCACTTACCTCTCCGGCTCCTGGATGCTGCTGCTGCTGCTCCTCACCACCCGCGCTCTGTGTTCCTCCTGCTGTCGGCTGTGCTGTGAACTGGCGTGCACAGAGTTACGTCACAGAGCGCCTCACACTGTGCGCAGCCCTGCACAGCCTACAACCGAGGACCAGGAAGCGGTGAGTACAGAGCCTTCTCCGCTTCCTGGTCTTCACCCTCCTACCTATTTTTGCTACGGGCAACGAAAATGCTATCGCACTGTACATGTGAGCCCGCACCTGGAAGAGCCAATATCAGGGGGCTAAAGAGCCGCATGTGGCTCTAGAGCCGCAGGTTGCTGACCACTGATGTAGGGGGATCTGTGGAGGACGCTGTTATGTAGGGGGATCTGTGGAGGACGCTGTTATGTAGGGGGATCTGTGGAGGACGCTGTTATGTAGGGGGATCTGTGGAGGACGCTGTTATGTAGGGGGATCTGTGGAGGACGCTGTTATGTAGGGGGATCTGTGGAGGACGCTGTTATGTGGGGGATCTGTGGAGGACGCTGTTATGTGGGGGATCTGTGGAGGACGCTGTTATGTGGGGGATCTGTTGAGGACGCTGTTATGTGGGGGATCTGTGGAGGACGCTGTTATGTGGGGGATCTGTGTAGGACGCTGTTATGGCGGACCTGTGGATGGCTCTGTTATAGGGGATGTGTGCTATGACACATAGGGCCATGAGGGGGGCCAGCATAAGACACACATATAGCATCTTATGCTGGTCCCCCTCATGGCCCTATGTGTCCCCTCATGTGTCCTAAACTGCACACATAACTGGCTTTGTGTGTAAAGTATTTTACTACTGTGTGAAACAAGCTCTCTCCTATTGATAAAATGGCCGCCTCTGTACTCACTTTCACAGTACTATGAATGCACAGAAGCGAGCAGCAGCGAGCTGGCCGGCCGGCGCGTGACTGACGTCACTTAGTAACGCTCCTCCCACTTCAGGAAGCAGGAGCGTTTCTAAGTGACGTCAGTCACGTGCCGGACGGCCCACTCGCTGCAGTGCATTCATCGTGAAAGTGAGTACAGAGGCTGGCCATTTTATCAATAGGAGAGAGTTTGTTTCAGACAGTAGTAAAATACTTTACACACAAAGCCAGTTATGTGCGCGGGGCCCCTTCATATATAATTGCAGCATTTTCAGGTCGGCCAAATCTCCATATCACATTTGGCGATTATCGCGATTCGATTATTTTTTATATATATCGTGCAGCCCTACTCTGCACTAAGGCTGTACAGTATCGTGTTATGCTATACAGACATTCTGGTGGCAATATTTATCCGGTCAGACCTTATGGAGGACACAAAGTGTAAAATAAATAAAAAAAATTATAATAAAGTATTTATTTATTTTTTTAAAGTGCAAAAAAGAAGTTTTTTATGACACGTATTTGGCAGCGCAAAGTCCATAACAACCGGCTCTATAAACAAAACGCATGACCTACCCCATCAGGTGAACGGCATAAGAAAAGTAAATAAAAATTACTCCAAAACAGCTGTTTTCAGTCACCTCACCTCCCCAAAAATCTTAAAACGTTGTATGTACCAAAAATGGTAGCCATAAAAACACCACCTCATCCAGCACAAACCCATAGCCAGAATTATTTTTAAAAAAATGGCTCTAAAAAAATGGCAACACAAAAACATGATTTTTTTTTCTAAAAAGGTTTATTGTGTAAAACCTAAACCTAAAAAAATAAAAATAAATACACATATTTGGTATTGTTGCATCCGTAACAACCGGATCTATAAAAATATCACAGGATGTACCCCATCAACAGCTTTTTTTTGTGACTTGACCTCCCAAAAAATGAGATAAAAAGTGGTCAGAAAGCAAAAATGTATCCAAAAATCCATATGCCATTCCTTCCCTTCTGAGCCCTGGCGTATCCCCAAAAGCAGACATTTTTCATTTTCACAGCCAAGTATTATAAATTCTATGAAACTGCTGTAGGATCAAGTGCTCACTACACCGCTTAAAAATTCCTTGGTTAATGTAGTTTACAAAATGTGACTTTTGGGGGGTTTTCACTGTGGGGATACCTCAGGGTTTCTTCAAATGCAAAATGGCACCTAAAGACCATTCCTGCAAAATCTGCCCTTCAAAATCCATATGGTACTGACAATACTGTAAGTCAGTATGACACGCAGATGACAGGCGTCGCTCTTAGAATCACTGCACACTTCACTTATTTTGGCAGTTATGGGGCCAAAACTGACCCCACCCCTTTCTAGATGGGTGAAGTCGTTATTTTCAGGGTTTTTTAAGCTGCTTGCTTGAGCTTAACGGAAACCGTC
This sequence comes from Bufo gargarizans, assembly GCF_014858855.1. NCBI lineage: Eukaryota > Metazoa > Chordata > Amphibia > Anura > Bufonidae > Bufo > Bufo gargarizans. The sequence continues at coordinate 109,066,590 of NC_058087.1, forward strand.
TTGAGGCACAAAATAAAGCAGAAAGAAAGATTTTTGTTATAGGTGTTGGCTGAGTGCCTGGCTGCCATTTTAACTAAAACATAATTCTCAACAAGCAAGTATCCATTTTGTGTCAATAGTCCATAAAAGACCTAAACACCTCACTGCACAACGCCACCTCCGACTCCAGTGTAGTCTGCTCTTGTCAGATAATGTTACCATCCAGAAATGTCACATCCTCAACCCTGCTGCACTTCTTCCTCTTCCAAGGGGGAAGTATACTGGATATTCTAAAGATTGTATTGATCTACATGCTGAAGAGGATCTTCAGGAAGAAGAATTATGGGTTTCAACCGACTCTCTTTACAAGGAACAAGAACATGATTGCATCACAATGATGGAAGCTGAAGTAGGGACTCCACCATCAATCCAAGACACTCCTCTGACAAACTCACATTGGACTCTCTTTGTGGACGGCTTAAGGTACGCCGATGACAAAGGGAAGTTCCATACAGGCATGGCAATCATTAGTGAGCATGAGGTGCTGTGTGCAAGACAGTTGCGCCTGGACCAGTCAGCACAGGAGGGTGAACTCATTGACCTCACTGAAGCCAGCCATATGGCAAAAGACTCTACCGCAAATATCTACACAGACTCTAGATATGCCTTTGGAGTGGTTCATGACTTTGGAGTAATATGGAAAGCCCAGGATTACATCACTGCCGCAGGAACCCCAATCAAGAATGCTTCAGCTCTAATGGCAGTAGTACTCCTGCCCACCCAAGTGGCAGTGATCAAGGTAAAGGCCTATACTCAAGCTGACACCTCTGAGCCCAGAGGTACTGCCCTACATCCAAGCAGCCAGAAAAGCAGCAGTGGAAGAGGAAAGAGTCCAATCAGACCAGATGGAAGTAGCACAGGAAGACCTGGAACAAAAAGAAGTGACATGGGACCTACTAAAACAAATGCAGAAACAGCTCATTCCCATGGAAAAATAAACCTGGCTGAAAGAATCAGCTCTCGAAGAAGAATCTGGACTATGGACACAAGGAAAGAGAGTATGCCTATATAGAGCCCTCTTGTCACGGATGAGGATGGGGAAAACTTCGGCCGTGCGATGCCAGAAGATGTTAACCGCTGCTCGGCCAGGACAGAAAGAATTAGGGAGAAGGTCACCTCCTAATACATCCCTAATCTGTCCCTAACGCCTAGCTGCATGGGCCGACCTTGAAGGTAGGAGGGCCCATGCTCAGGAACCTCGGATCCCTACTCACCCGCCGACTGGTCCCTGAACTAGGAGTAGGGTAAGACGACCTGTTCCTTCTGGAGACGGAGGAACAGGAGTCTCACTGGCCAAGCTGCAAGGAATGGGGGAACAAATACAGTCCTATGGATATGGCAGGTGCTGCACTAGTTCCAGCCACCTGCCACAGCCTTGTTGACTGGATCCGTGTGCAGGCAAGCTGAAGTCCACAACAATACAAAATGAACTCAGCACAAACATATCCACACACAGGAATCCAGATCCATAGCTACACCGAATAATAAAGGAAAACATAAACTGAACATCACACAAACTTAAACTTATGACCACAAAGGCTCCTCACGTGGTTCCCTCGAAAGAGGGTGAAGCATGTACCGCCATCTGTGGATGGGGTGCATGCGCGTTCTCCGGAGGGAGAGCGTTGTGGGGGTTTCGCCGCTGAAGGCGCAGTGAGTGGCATTCCCCGCCATCCCTTCACCGTTGTCTGTTTTGGCGTCCCCTTATTTTTTTTTTCTGCACGTGTGTTTTTTGAGAAGGTGGGCTCTGAGTGTCCGGAGTCCACTCGTAGAAGGAGGGGTACTGTCACCACCAGACATCTGAGAAGCTCTGACAGATGCCTTTCAGAACCTCCTCCTTGAGCTTCCTTTTATTTTGCTTTCATTTTCTCATCTCGTTAGCCTCTCTCAGCTGTCATGTAGTTGCACTGATTGCATCCCTTTAAATCCCTTCCCAGACTGCTTCACTTTGCGGTTTATATTCCTGGAGTGTGTGCATGCTGATCCTACTTCTGAGTCTTCTACAGATAAGTTTTGTTCATTCATTTTTGTTTTTCTGTTTGCTGTATCCCAGGTGACCCTGACTCCCTCTGTATCAAGTGTAGGGAGCCGGTGGCTGTGTCCTCTCACTATTATAGGGTGTTCAGGTGTTATACAGTCGAGGAACGAGGATATGCGATCATCTACCATTGGGATTTTCGCATAGGCTGAGCAGTCAGGGAGAGAGCCAGGTCTGATGCAGGGCTCTCCCTTTTGTTCCTTAGTTTTGGATCCAGTGAGTCAGATATTCATTTTGTGTCTTCTAGTTTCCTGTACACCTTCCGTGACACCTCTATCCGATAGCCTCAGTAGCTCATGGGCCCACCCACCAATCCAAAAGGCCTTATATCCCCTTCAGAGGATACAAATCAACCACATCCAGATGCCAATGTGCTAAGGGTTTTAATATGTGCTGGTAGTGATAAACTTGTTCTCTTGGTGGCCGCCTACCCCGTCCGAAATCAGACAGCAACCACTACTGCTTAGAAACTAATGCAGGAAACGGTTTGTAGATTTGGAGTACCTGAGTGGCCCAGCATTCACTGTTAGCCTAACCCAAGAGGTCTGGAAGATGTTAGGGTCACACCTAGCATATCATACCCCATACCGACCACAAAGCAGTGCTAAAGTCGAAACATTGAACGGGATGTTGAAATAAAAAATGCTGAAGATGACCAGGGAGACAGGGCTGAATTGGGTTCACTGCTTACCTATAACACTCTTTTCAGTTAGGCACACTCCAAGGACCCCCACACAAACTAACCCCATATGAGATCTTATTTGGGACAGGGCCAAGAATGGTACAGTACATTCCAAGCAACTACAAATGCATTATTAATCTGTTGCAAAATATCAGTTAGCCTTGAGCAAACAATTGTCTAACATACATGCACACGTTTTCTCTTCCATTCTAGATCCTAACTCCCTAGAGGGAAGCCACACTCTCAAACTGGAGAGTGGGTGGTGATCAAGAAACACGTCAAACACCCTCAAACCACGATACGAGGGGCCTTACCAGGTGTTGCTGACTACCCCGACCTCTGTGAAACTCGAAGGGAGACCCACCTGGTTCAACACCTCACATTGTAAAAGAGTAAAGGCTGTTCCGACAACCCTGGAACAATAAGCCATAAAGGTCCACCTACTTATCATGACTTTGACTGTAGGCATATCCGCAGTGTTCACTCCACTTAGGTGATGAATAGGATAATTCACTGATACGGCACCACCAAATTCTAGTCCAGGAGATTGTTAGATCTGTACCCACAATCCCGTGAGCTTAGCCAGTATGCCTTATTTTGCAATACCCCAGGACCTTTCTGAACTGATTGACCTGTCTAACGCTACTATCTTTCTCACTAGCATATACCAAGTTAAATCCAGAAAAGATAAGGACAGGGAAGTGTCTTTACCTGTCGAAGGGTGGGCAGATGCCCCATGGCTCATAATAAACAGATCAGGACCCTCAATAGATCATAGCTCTACTCCCTGGCTAGAGGGATATTGGGCTAATGTCACATGTTTTCCGAGCTGGAAAGTACAAACCAAAAGGTATGACATTTAGTCCACACATACAATCAGGTTGCAATAACTCAAAAACAGACAGCCATGTGCACTGTATTGGTGTAGATGCCGTGAAAGGAAAAGACCTACCTTGTAGCAACCGTACTGTACAGGATCTCCTGACAGGCATGTTGGCCAACAACACCGAAGGTCAGTTAAAAGGATATGAGCTAGCAAAAGGGGTAAAATTAGCCAAATAAGTTATTACTCACTCTTTGATGTCCGGCTGGCTTGTCTCTGCCTGTGGCGGCGTCCCACCACAGGTCAGTGCACTCACCCGACTTCCTTGCTGTATTATGGAGTGTCCTCCAATATTGAGTTTCCACAATACCGCTGCGGTAGTTGGCCACCTCCTCGTAGCTTACAGCTGTATGTCCCCACGTGTTGCTGGCGTCCTGCGTATTACCAGCGTTCCACATGATCAGGACGTCAAGGTATCCTTGTTCATTAATTGGTTTAGGGTTCCTGTAGAGAATCGGGGGTGGTGTCAAACAGCTGTCTATGCGGTTTTGTCCGTAGCTGATCAGCTGATGTTTCCGATATAGTGAGGTGTATTTTCAATATAAGGATCTCATCCGCTATACGCGTTTCAAGGTCTCAGACCTCTTCCTCAGTGCCAAGGTTCCTTTTTCTCTGCCCCAGGTGTGGCAAGAGAAATAGTATTGAAGATGAAAAAGAATAGTTTTTTTAACCTTTTTCTTACGGCGCTGAAAACAGGAGCCAAATTTCCAAGTGGTATTGTTTAAAAAAAAAAGAAAGTAGCTATTTTATTCTTTTGTCAACGCTTTTTAAGGGCTCACAGCCCTCTTCATCAGGACAATAAAAGCATATGTTGAGTCACATTAAAACATAGTCTTTTAAAAGGTATTTTGGCGCGCAGGCCAGTGGTTTGCTGGGCGGGGAATTGGTGTGTATGACGTTAGGTGTGAGTTCAGGTAGGAAACGCCCACAGTTATCTGTCACTGGGGATTTGATGATTCCTATTGTATGATGGCCGATTATTACCTATATGGTGTATGTGTCTTTAAATTGGCGTTTATATGGGCTGGCCTTCTTTTGATGTTTAGGGTGATGTGCGGCATTTTTAGAAATTAGCAATCTAATGCTGTTTATATATTGAGCTGTTGACAGCACTGTAAAGTAAGGGGGTCAGTCATGGGTAGGGCTCTGAGAACCTGTAGATGGGTTGCGCTCTTGCGATCTATTGCGAACGACGGCATGGTAGGAGGGGGGGGGGTTCTGGGTTGCGCTCTGAATTGCTGCAGGTGGCGAACCATGTTTTACTGTAATTATCGGGCTGTGGTTAGCTGCTGTGTTCCAGGGGGATTGGGGTTCTTCAGGTGAGAGGATCTGGCACTGAAGTACAGCGGGGAAGGTGTGTCATACATCGCAGCATTTTTGTGAATATAGCAGAATCCCGGTATTCTCCTTTGTTTTATTTTTCTTGGGGGGGGGGGGGGGGGTGGATGTTTCCTCTCTCCTTTCTCCCTTTGTTATTTATGTGTATATTGTATTTGCTGGCGTTCCGGGCTGTGTGGAAGCGGCCGGCAATAGCCATATGGTCAGCTGATGGTGTCGCTTGGTTAGCGTTTATTATGTAGCAACCGGTGCAAAGAAGAAGGAAAGTTGTATTTTCTCGATATATTTTGATGTGGCAACATTTTGTTATACTATGTTCATATGTTTTTGCTGGCCTGGTCGGGTATACTATTAATTATATTATATTTGGGTCATGAAATAGTGGGATAAGGGGTGGGGAATAAGCAGGTGAGTAGGGGAGGGGAAGGGGGGGGGAGAAATATATATTATATTAAAATAGAGGATGGATGAAGGTAAAAATAGAGATTACTTGATGTAAGTAGATAAATGAATAATATGATAAATATAATTATGACCATAATTAAAGATCTAAAAACAAATGTATATAAAAATATGAAGTATAAAATATATATATATATATATATATACACACACACATATATATATATATATATATATATATATAGGTAGATATAGAAATAGTAATAAAAAATATACATATATGTATGTATATATACCTATAGAATTGGATAGATGGCAATAGGACTATTAAAAGTATATATACGCACCTATATGTAAAAAAAAGGGGGGGGAGGATGGGTGGGGGGTGGCGGGGCCAACTGGGGGTGTGGGTATGTATGTATAAGTTTTGTATATTTTATTCTTTTTGAAGATGGTTTTTGTTAATTCATATTTTTGTCTATAGTATGGTTTCTGAGATTTAATTCAGTCCATATGGTGCAAGGGTATCCAACTGATATATCCAGTATACTTCTCTCTTTTGTAAGGAATTGAATCTGTTAAAGGGATTATCTGGTATGAATTCAATTGGATTCATACCAGATAATCCCTTTAACAGATTCAATACCTTACAAAAGAGTACTGGCCTGCGCGCCAAAATACCTTTTAAAAGACGATGTTTTAATGTGATTCAACAAAGGCGTCACGCATGAACTGCCACTGGCTAACATCAGTTACACAGGGGAGTAACCTCTGTTCGCCTGTATAGGACATTTGTAAGGACGTTCTAGGACAAAGATAACTCCTGAGCATTCAGAAGATAGATTGCCTTTTATTTTAAAATTCATTTGATTCACCATGGACACCACCACATTATTATTCATATTCTTTTTTTCTCATATTGCACCAGAACCAAGCATGGTACATAAATACAGACTAGAAACAATCCCTTTACATACATGTAAATACAGCACCAGTACCAAGCTCATTACATAAATACAGCACCAGAATCGACCTAAAAATACTGTGCTGTGCCGGGAATCGTGAAGGTAGCTGCCAGGGGGGAGGGCACAGAGGTGCCTTAAGTAGTTGATGCAGGAGCCTCCCCTCCCACAAATACGGCAACTACGTTGCCTACACAAATGGAACCAGAACCAAGCTCATGACAAACGCAGAACCAGAAACCATATCATTACATAAATACAGCACCAGGACGGAGCTTGTTAATTACAGCACAAGAACCAATCATGGCACATAAATATAGCACCAGAACCACTTTCATTACATAAATACATCACCAGAACCAATATGGTGCATATATACAGCACCAGCTCAGTACAAATATCATTTTCATAGTCAGGTTAGCTCTTGCAAAGATATACAGTGGATATAAAAAGTCTACACACCCATGTTAAAATGTCAGGTTTCTGTGATGTAAAAAAATTAGACAAAGATAAATCATTTCAGAACTTTTTTCACCTTTATTGTGACCTATACAATGTACCACTCAATTGAAAAACAAACTGAAATCTTTTAGGTGGAGGAAAAAAAATAAGAAGAATAATAATATGGTTGTACACACCCTCTTAAACCTGGGGATGTAGCTGTGTTCAGAATTAAGCAATCACATTCAAAATCATGTTAAATAAGAGTCAGCATACACCTGCCATCATTTAAAGTGCCTCTGATTAACCACAAATAAAGTTCAGCTGCTCTAGTTGATCTTTCCTGAAATTTTCTTAGTTGCATCCCACAGCAAAAGCCATGGTCCACAGAGAGCTTCCAAAGCATCAGAGGAATCCCATTGTAAAAAGGTATCAGTCAGGAGAAGGGTACAAAAGAATTTCCAAGGCATTAGATATACCATGGAACACAGTGAAGACAGTCATCATCAAGTGGAGAAAATATGGCACAATAGTGACATTACCAAGAACTGGACATCTCTCTAAAATTGATGAAAAGACTAGAAGAAAACTGGTCTGGGAGGGTACCAAGAGGCCTACAGCACCATTAAAGGAGCTGCAGGAATATCTGGCAAGTACTGGCTGTGTAGTACATGTCACAACAATTTCCCGTATTCTTCACATGTCTGGGCTATGGGGTAGAGTGGCAAGACAAAAGCCCTTTCTTACGAAGAAAAATATCCAAGCTAGGCTACATTTTGCAAAAACACATCTGAAGTCTCCTAAAAGCATGTGGGAAAGGTGTTATAGTCTGATGTAACCAAGGTTGAACTTTTTGGCCATAATTCCAAAAGATACGTTTGGCACAAAAACAACACTGCACATCACCAAAAGTACACCATACCCACAATAAAGCATGGTGGTGGCTGCATCATGCTTTGGGGTTTTTTCTTCAGCTGGAACTGGGGCCTTATTTAAGCTAGAAGGAATTATGAACAGTTCCACATACCAGTCAATATTGGCGCAAAACCTTCAGGCTTCTGCTAGAAAGCTGAAAATGAATAGGAACTTCATCTTTCAGCATGATAACGACCCAAATCATGCATCTAAATCAACAAAGGAATGGCTTCCCCAGAAGAAGATTAAAGTTTTGGAATTTCCCAGCCAGAACCCAGACCTGAATTTGATTAAAAATCTCTGGGGTGATCTGAAGAGGGCTGTGCACATGAGATGCCCTCACAATCTGACAGATTTGGAGTGTTTTTGCAAAGAACAATGAGCAAATCTTGCCAAGTCAAAATGTGCCATGCTGATAGACTCATACCCAAATAGACTGAATGCTGTAATAAAATCAAAAGGTTCTTCAACAAAGCATTAGTTTAAAGAGGTGCACACTTATGCAACCATAGTATTTTATTTTTATATTTTTTTCTTCCCTCTACCTAAAAGATTTCAGTTTGTTTTTCAATTGAGTTGTACAGTTTATAGGTCACATTAAAGGTGGAAAAAGTTCTGAAATGATTTATCTGTGTCTCATTTTTTTACATCACAGAAACCTGACATTTTAACAGGGGTGTGTAGACTTTTTATATCCACTCTGTGTGTATATACAGTACAGACCAAAAGTTTGGCCACACCTTCTCATTCAAAGAGTTTTCTTTATTTTCATGAGTATGAAAATTGCAGATTCACACTGAAGGCATCAAAACTATGAATTAACACATGTGAAATTATATACATAACAAAAAAGTGTGAAACAACTGAAAATATGTCATATTCTAGGTTCTTCAAAGTAGCCACCTTTTGCTTTGATTACTGCTTTGCACACTCTTGGCATTCTCTTGATGAGCTTCAAGAGGTAGTCACCTGAAATGGTCTTCCAACAGTCTTGAAGGAGTTCCCAGAGATGCTTAGCACTTGTTGGCCCTTTTGCCTTCACTCTGCGGTCAAGCTCACCCCAAACCATCGTAATTGGGTTCAAGTTCGGTGACTGTGGAGGCCAGGTCATCTGGCGCAGCACCCCATCACTCTCGTTCATGGTCAAATAGCCCTTACACAGCCTGGAGGTGTGTTTTGGGGTCATTGTCCTGTTGAAAAATAAATGATGGTCCAACTAAACACAAACCGGATGGAATAGCATGCCGCTGCAAAATGCTGTGGTAGCCATGCGGTTCAGTATGCCTTCAATTTTGAATAAATCCCCAACAGTGTCACCAGCAAAGCACCCCCACACCTCCTCCTCCATGCTTCACGGTGGGAACCAGGCATGTAGAGTCTATTCGTTCACCTTTTCTGCGTCGCACAAAGACACGGTGGTTGGAACCAATTGTTCTGCGTCGCACAAAGACACGGTGGTTGGAACCAAAGATCTCAAATTTTGACTCATCAGATCAAAGCACAGATTTCCACTGGTCTAATGTCCATTCCTTGTGTTCTTTAGCCCAAACAAGTCTCTTCTGCTTGTTGCCTGTCCTTAGCAGTGGTTTCCTAGCAGATATTCTACCATGAAGGCCTGATTCACACAGTCTCCTCTTAACAGTTGTTCTAGAGATATGTCTGCAGCTAGAACTCTGTGTGGCATTGACTTGGTCTCTAATCTGAGCTGCTGTTAACCTGTGATTTCTGAGGCTGGTGACTCGGATGAACTTATCCTCCGCAGCAGAGGTGACTCTTGGTCTTCCTTTCCTGGGCGGGCCGCATGTGAGCCAGTTTCTTTGTAGCGCTTGATGGTTTTTGTGACTGCACTTGGGGACACTTTCAAAGTTTTCCCAATTTTTTCGGACTGACTGACCTTCATTTCTTAAAGTAATGATGGCCATTTGTTTTTCTTTACTTAGCTGCTTTTTTCTTGCCATAATACAAATTCTAACAGTCTATTCAGTAGGACTATCAGCTGTGTATCCACCTGACTTCACCACAACACAACTGATGGTCCCAACCCCATTTATAAGGCAAGAAATCCTACTTATTAAACCTGACAGGGCACACCTGTGAAGTGAAGTGAAAACCATTTTAGGTGACTACCTCTTGAAGCTCATCAAGAGAATGCCAAGAGTGTACAAAGCAGTAATCAAAGGAAAAGGTGGCTACTTTGAAGAACCTAGAATATTACATATTTTCAGTTGTTTCACACTTTTTTGCTATGTATATAATTCTACATGTGTTAATTCATAGTTTTGATGCCTTCAGTGTGAATCTACAATTTTCAGTCATGAAAATAAAGAAAATTCTTTTGGTCTGTACTGTATATATAACGAAGGAACAAGGGGCCATCATTGATGGTTGGTAAATGTAATTATTGCAGATTGAAGTCCGACACTTCAGCTGTTTAATATGGCTGTAAAGCTGACCCCTAGCATGCCAGATGAACATTTTTTTTTTTTTTTTGTGAATAAAACACTGAAGTTTGATTTAAAACCTGGTTCCATGCCTCTGTACTGCATCCGCTTATCCTGTCTACCAGAGCAAATCCCCACAATTGGTGGCTTGGAGCGGGCACATGCAGTGAGGCTGGCCTGAAGGCCGAAAAGTTATAGTTTTCATCCGGGCACGGGTGTATGTCCTATATCAGTGATGGCTAACCTTGGCACTCCAGCTGTGGTAAAACTACGACTCCCAGCATGCTCCATTTATTTCTATAGCATTCTGAGAGCAGCCAAGAAAGGGGGGCATTTTGGGAGTTGTAGTTTTACTACAGCTGGAGTGCCAAGGTTATCCATCACTGTCCTATATCAAGTCGGCAAGGTTACGACCCGCGTCCCCTGACAAAATGGAGGCGGTCGTAAAAACCCTGATGGAGGCTAACTTGCAGCAGCGGGAGGCTAACAAGGAGCAGCAGGAAACCAACCAGCTGCTATTACAGCATGTGATGGAGTTACAAGCGGCAGGAGCGTTGCAGACTGTCCACGATGCCCGGAAAGCTGTCCGTGCGGCGATCCCTAAGATTATCCCCTTGGACGACATTGAGACCTATCTGGCAGCATTCGAAAAGGTGGCCGTGAGGGAGAAGTTACGCTGAGACCAATGGGCTGAGGTCGTCGCTCCGTTCCTGGCGCCTGGATCTCAGCAGGTGTTTTTCGACCTACCAGATGATCAAGCGGCCGACTACCTGACCATAAATGGTGAGATTCTGGCAAGACTGGAGGTGAATGTGTTGGCATCAGTGGGAATTTAACCCGGCTGAACCCGCCAGACCGCAGTATTATGATATGCTACACCGGTTGCAAAAATGGCTGCAGCCTAACATACTGAATTCCACTGCTATGCTGGACTGTCTGTTGGCTGATGTGTTCTGGAGGGCTTTGCCGTACCCTCTCCAGCACTGGATCGGCCAGGTGTCCCCCGGTAATGCCCTAGAGATGGTCGACCTGGTGGAGCGCCATGAGGCTACCAGAAATCTACAGGGGGGTTATTTTGGGAGGGGGCCAGTTAAACCCGGGAAATCTCCACCCTCAAGCAGGCGGATGTTGCCAGCAAGGGCCGCTCGGCATGTACTCCCTACTGATCCAGCTCTAATGGTCTGTTGGCGGTGTCAAGAGCCTGGTCACAAAAGGGCCGACTGTCCCCATTAAGGGGAACCCATGAACACTAACTATGGCTGCTGCCCCTCAATGTATGCCAGGAGGCTGTGTGCAACCGGTACACCCAAGGAAATTGACAATAGTCACCTCTGCCAGGTCACCCTGCCGGTGGCGCTGCTGGGCTTAGGGAGCCTGGTGTCCCTGGTAAGAGCTGCACTGGTGTGGCCGCCGAGACTACTGGCCGAAAAGTCGGCATCGTGTGCATCCATGCAGATTTAAAGGACTATTCCACTGCCCTTGTGGATCTATCCATGGTGGCCGGCAGATGGACTGATGAGGTGCCCGTTGCCACAAAGTTACATTGTGAACTAAAAATTGGGAGAGACTTCCCCGGTTTCCCGTCACTGTGGCCTGAGGTGAGAGTCACCGATACCCATGGGGCGGGAGTTACAGAACCTTGGGAACCTAAGGCCAAAGGGCCAGAAGTAGGGGTGGACGCCACTGCAGTGGAAGGGGAAGAGGCAACCCCACTGAATTTAATGGTGGGAGACGTGAAGGCTTTGCCGCCGGGTCTGGAGTTGGCAGACCTCAACATCTCTGGAGACAATTTTGGTACAGCACAGGACCAAGACCAGACTGTATCTTGGGCCTGGGAAAATGTGGTAGTAGTTGAGGATGAACCGCAACAACCAGGGGCCAAGTCTATGTTCCCCTGTTTCATGGTTCAACAGGAAATGCTGTACTGGGTAAACCAACTACGGAGTGAGCATATTGAACAGTTGGTGGTGCCCAAGGCGTATCACAAGCTAGTGTTGGAGTTAGCCCACCAACATGTTCTTGGGGGACACTTGGGCCAGCATAAAACGCAGGACCTGATACTACAGCGGTTTTACTGGCCCAGTGTGTTCAGAGAGGTGGAAGAGTATTGCAAGTCTTGCCCAACCTGTCAGATAACCAGCCCCCAGCCACATTTTCGCAGTCCCCTTTTCCCTCTCCCGATTCTTGAGGTTCCATTCGAGCGAAACGCTATGGATCTCATAGGCCCAGTACCGAAGTCATTTGAACTGCATGGCTGACATCCGAGTGGTTTGTTGGAACAACAACCCACACTGCACAAAAATGTGATTGAGTATGTCACTCGGATGCAAGAGCAGATGGAGACAGTATTGCCGCTAGTTAAGGAACATATGGAGGCAGCCCAGAGTAGGGTCTATAATCGCCAGGCTCGGGTTCAGATTTTTAACCCGGGAGATCAGGTTCTGGTACGAACGGTGGACAGTAAGTTCCTCGCTAGGTGGCAGAGTCCCTATGAAGTGCTCGAAAATGTTGGGGACGTAACCGACAAGGTACTTGAGCCTGGGCGGAGAAAGCCAGTGCAGGTGTACCAAGTAAACTTACTGAAAATGTGGAAAGATAGGGAGACCAGTACAGACAACGGATTTTCTGGGGGTAGAGTTTCCAGTCCCACAGCCTGATACGAGGGAAGCAGTTGCCACAGTAAAGATCGCTGACGAGCTTTCCTCTAAACAGACTAAGGAGGTCAGGGAGTTCTTCAGCATGAACACTGATGTGTTTTCAGACCTCCCTGGACGCATTTCTATCATCCGACATGATATTCAGGCCAGAATCGGGTTGAAAACATACCGGGTACCTGAGTCGTGGCGACAAGCCATCTAGGGAGAAGTGCAGTTGATGTTAAAGCTGGGTGTCATCGAGGAGTAAAAAAGTGAATGGGCCAGTCCGATAGTCTTAATACCCAAGCTGGACGGGACGTTACGATTCTGTAACGACTTCCGCAGACTTAATGAGGTTACCAAGTTTGATGCATATCCCATGCCTCGAGTGGATGAGCTTATTGAAAAGTAAAGCAAAGCCCGGTATTTTTCTGTTTTGGACCTCACCAAAGGGTACTGGCAGGTACCCTTGATGGAGGCTGCCAAGGAGAAAACAGCTATCATCAAACCAAAAGGGCTGCATTACCCTTTAGTCTACATGGCGCTCCCGCCACGTTTCAAAGGCTAATGGACATTGTACTCCGTCCACATCAAGTTTACGCTTCGGTGTACCTGGATGATATAGTTATCCACAGTACCGACTGGGAAAGTCACCTACCAAGTGGACTCCCTTAGGGAGGCTGGCTTAGCAGCTAACCCCAAAAAGTGTGCGATAGGGTTAGAAGAGACCAACTACCTAGGGTATGTAATTGGGCACAGGGTTATCAAACCTCAGGTGAACAAAAATGAGGACATTTGTAAAAGTCGTTCCCTGGAATGGTAGGATACTATACAAGGTTTGTCCCCCACAATGGCCGCACCTCTGACAGGCCTTTTGAAGGGATGGTCAGTGATGGTCCACTGGAATGAGAAGGTGGAAAAGGCTTTCGCGGCTTTAAAGTCGGCCCTGTGTGGGTGCCCGGTTTTGGCGACATCCAACTTCAAAAGGGAGTTTATAGTACAGACCGATGCCTCTGAGGTGGGTCTCAGTGCTGTACTGTCTCAGGAGGTCAACGGGGAGGAGCATCCCGTTGTCTTCCTCAGCTGGAAGCTTACCCAAAACGAGACCAGGTATAGTATAGTAGAGAGTGAGTGCCTGGCTATCAAGTGGGCACTCGAGTTTCTCCACTATTATTTGTTGGGGAGAAAGTTTAGTCTGGTGACCGACCACTCACCTCTCAAATAGATGAGCCAAGCCAAGGACAGAAATGTCCGGGTCACCCAGTGGTTTCCGCCTTTGCAAAATATAAAATTTTCGTTGGAACACCGGGCAGGCCGGTTACTAGGAAATGCGGTTGCCCTGTACCGAGTACACCTTTTAATGTGTGTCCACCCCCTCAGGGTTGAAAAAGGGGGGAGGTATGTAGGACGGAACACAGGGCCATCATTGAAGATCGGTACGTGTCCCCAAGGTTCCTGTCCTCGGTGAGGTAAGAGCTTTTTTTTCCCCTGAAGTGTCATTATTGCAGATTGCAGTCTGACAATTGAGCTGTTTAGTATGGCTGCAAAGCTAATCCGGTATGGCTCTTACTTAGAGTAGCTAAAGTGCTGGGTGAGTGGCTACTCCCCATGTTCCAGGCCGGGTCTTGGCAGGCTTATAAAAGGAGTCAGCACTATCAGGTGGTGTGGATTCTCCTCCATCTGAGAGTGAAGATGTGGAGTCCTCTAGGCTGAAGACTGTAAACAGGCGCGCAGGCCGCCTGGAAGCCTGCCAGTGAGCCAACACCTAGGATGCCAGGTGAACATTGCTTTGTTTTTGCTGTGTGTGAACCTAGACTATTATATTTTGAAAAAAACACTGAAGTTTGATTTACAACCTGGTTCCTTGCCCCTATACTGTGTTCACTAACCTGTCTACCAGAGAAAATCCCATATATATATATATATATATATATATATATGAGCACCAACCAATATTGAGAATGGGTGTTAGCTCCAGATGAGACTTACCCAAATTGTATAACTGAAAAGTAGAGCAGCACTCCGAGATTGCGATAAAAAAAGGGATGTGTTTATTCACCCATAAGTGACGTGACGTTTCGGCTCCAACATGAGAAAGGCTTCATGTTGGAGCCGAAACGTCGCGTAACTTATGGGTGAATTAACACATCCTTTTTTTTTTAATCACAAGAGTGCTGCTCTACTTTTCAGATATATGTATGAATAAATATATATATATATATATATATATATATATATATATCCAAGAAAGAAAAAGCAGCAGCACTTATAAGATGAATCCTGGTGCAAATTCCTCAGACCACGGGCAAAGTAGTCATCAATGGTAGTAGTTCTCCAAAAAAGAGGCAGCACTCCAATTTAAAAGGTGAAACGACCCGCTTTATTCCCCTCTGCAACGTTTCAACTGCCCATTGCAGACTTTATCAAGCATACAGACTGGTGCCAAAACATCCACATTTATACCCACAATACCTTGATGTATAATAAGTTGCTGTACAACTGATTTGATTATATATTTTATATCATTCTTTTTACACTTGATCATGTATTTTATATTATCTTTTGTATTTGATTATGTAATTATCACTAATTGACTCACAAGGTATTGTGGGTATAAATGTGGATATTTTGGCACCAGTCTGTATGCTTCATAGACTGCAATGAGCAGTTGAAACGTTGCAGAGGGGAATAAAGCGGGTCGTTTCACCTTTTAAATTGGAGTGCTGCCTCTTTTTTGGAGAACTATATATATATATATATATATGAGAAAATTATGGTGGCACTGGAAAAAAGCAGTTTGGATGCTAAGTCCAGGGATGTAGCTGCTTACCGCAAATAGATAGACGAAAAACGGACAGCACTCCAAGTAAAAGCAATGGTGTTTATTCACCCATGTGGAAGGCAACGTTTCCGATCATACAAGAGCCTTTTTCAAGCCTTGAAAATTCTCTTGTATGAGCTGAAACATTGCCTTCCACATGGGTGAATAAGCACCATTGCTTTTACTTGGAGTGCTGTCCGTTTTTTTTTTATATATATATATATATATATAAATAAATAAAACACAGATAATGCAGCAGCACAGTCAGAGTTGGTGGACTGGGTGCAAATCCCCACAGAGGTCGGCTCTTATACAATGATTTTATATATATATATATATATATATATATATATATATATATATATATATATATATATATATATATAGTTAAGGCTGCGTGCAGCCTGAAATTGTGGGTGGAGCGACCTTCCCTATTTAAACCCCCTAGTCCAAGCAGGAGGGCGCCCGTTTCTTTGCTTCTGCAGCATCCAGCGCCTGACGTCACTTCCGGTCGCGTCTTCGTCGGTTCGTCATCCCGTGCCTATCTCCAGCAGCATCACCTGTCGTGAGTTTCACCGCTCTGCGGCCCGGCCAGACGCGCCTTGCCACCGGCACCTCGTACCACCATCAACCACCGGCAGCTCCGTCACATCCGAGGGGGGGGTAGCTGAGAGCGTGGCGGCTGCTGGTTCCCGCTCTGCAGCTGCACCACCATGCTCGCGGCGATTCACATGGGCACCACGCGGCTCGGTGCGCACCATGTGAGAGGCAATACCAGCGGTCATCATGTTGTGGGGCAGGGAGGCTGACAGCGCAGCGGCTGCCCGGTTCCCAGTGTCTGTGGTGTCATGCCGTGGGGGAGGGAGGGGGGGCAACTTGCGGCCCTCCCCTCCCCCCCCCCCCCGCAAGTTGTGAACCCGGATGGTTGGCGGCGTGTGTGTCGGGGGGATCAGAGGTTGAGTCAGTAGGCCTCGTCTCCCTGGGTCATACGCCTTAGGACGGACGGTCGTTTGGGAGATGTTATGTGGCCATGCAGATACACCCTCTGTCTAGGGATTTTGTGTTGCCAGCAAATGTAAGAACTGCGTGAGCCGCGCAGGGGAGATGCATTGTAGGTCAGACTGCAAGTTCAAAATTGCCGCTTAAACACTGAGTTATTACAAAATGCCGGCTGGCAAAAAAAAAAAAAAAATTTTTTTTCAAAGGGGAACCTTTGATCCTATGGGAGGCGGGGCACCGGAAGCAACAGCATTCCCCTACCCGGGCCACTCTGTGGGTGGGGTTCCCGGCCACCCTGTTGCGAGTTTCCCTGCATCCCTGAACCAGTATCTTCCCTGAATCACTCAGGCGCAAATGTCTTCCCTGATCCGCTCAGGCGCAAATGTCTTCCCTGAATCGCTCAGGCGCAATGTCTTCCTTGAATCGCTCAGGCGCAATGTCTTCCCGGAATTGCTCAGGCGCAATGTCTTCCCTGTATCACTCAGGCGCTATGTCTTCCCTGATTCACTCAGGTACAATTCATCCAGGTATCGCCCAGGGATGTCCCTTTCATTCACTCATGTGCAATGTTTTCCCTGTTTTACTCACGTGCAATGTTTTTCGGATTCGCTCAGGTGCAAATGTTCCGTAAGTCGCTCTGGTGCTATGGTTCCCTGAATCGCTCAAGCACAAATGGTTCCCTGAATCGCTCAGGCGCAAATGGTTCCCTGAATCGCTCAGGTGCAATGGTTCCCTGAATCGCTCAGGTGCAATGGTTCCCTGAATCGCTCAGGTGCAATGGTTCCCTGAATCGCTCAGGTGCAATGGTTCCCTGAATCGCTCAGGTGTTTGTTTGGTTCACTGACTAAGGGACCAGCAGGTCGCGGCCCTCGCCGTGCATCGGTAAAACACGGCTTATCTTTTCGTAAGCAGGGCCGCGACCACCAGAGCTACAAGCAAACCTCGGTTGTTGCGCCTATTTTCCCGGTTCAGGTAAGATACAGCCGCAAGGCTGTGCTACGACCTATCACTGCATTAGCTATTCGTTGTCATGAGATCCCGTTCATAGGTCTCTGCCTATGTCTCCCCTGAATCACTCTAGTGTCATGTTTTTCCCTGAATCACTCAGGTATTATGTCTTCCCGGATCCCTGAATCGCTCAGGTGTTATGATTTCCTCAGATCGCAGGGGTCATGTTCCCGGAATCACAGGTGTCATGTCTTCCCTGAATCATTCAGGTTTGTCTTCCCTGATTCGCTCAGGCGTCATGTTTTTCTCCAAATTGCAGGTGTCATTTTACCCAAGAACCGCATGTGTCATGTCTTCCCTGAATCACTCAGGGTTATGTTTTCTCCAATTCAGGTATCATGTTCCCAATCGCATGTGTCATTTCTTCCCTAAGTGACTCAGGAGTCAGGTCCCTGAATCGCTCTGGTGTTATGCCTCCCTTAGTCACTTAGGGGTAAGGTCCCCTGAATCACTCGGGGGTGGTGTGCTCCCTGATTCGCTCAGGTTTCATGTATCCCCTGAATCGCTCAGGTATCATGTATTTCCCTGAAAATCACTCAGGTGCCATGTTCTCCCTGATTCGGGTTTTGTTTTCCTTCCTCTTCCAGGTCAGTTGTTCCCAGGTTGCATATTTTCCTGAACAGTCTGGTTATGTATTCCCCTGATTCACGCAGGTCAGGTTGGCCTGATTCGCTCAGGCTTCTGTTTTTCCCGGCTCTCCCAGGGAGTAGGTAGTGGCCAGGTCCAACCAGATTCAAGGTACTGCCCGACCCTCCCAGATGTCCGTCATCTTCATGAAGGTGCATATAATTGCCTGCGTTACTTAGGATTCCATGTCGCCTGAACCACTCAGGAGTAAGTGCATCGCCCGAAGTACGCAGGTTCCATGCATCAGCCTGTAACGCTCAGGGATTTGTTCAGCAATGTCCGGCTGGTTCCTGGTTACCCGATTCGTGTCCTGTGTGTCTGGATTTTTGTTTCCGCAGGTTTGTTGCATGTGGCGCGACTTCGGGCTCTGATGCTGGCTGTCCAGGGTCTCCCAGCAGTTGGCCATGACGCCCAGGCTGCATCCCGGTTCTCCATCGCCTCTTTTCCAGTGCCACCAGATCGCACCTCTCTCCGGGTCTCGTACCGACGCAAGCTTATTTTTCTTGTAAGCAGGGCCTCAGGCCACCGGAATGTCGATCCATCCTCAGTTATATCGCAGGGCTCCTCCATGCCCGGTCACTCCACGGTGCCGGGTTTCAGGTAAGTTCCAGCCGAGTGGCAGCATGACGCTTCTCCGCAGCTCAGAGCCTTCCTTCATTTATCACGAGCCACTATTCCTAGGTCTTCAGTATCGCTGGAGAGTTGGCAGCGCTGTCCGTTGATTCGGTTAGGTTGCGATCCTTTCTATACCATGCTTATTTCTGTTTCCTTCTGATTCTCAGGTTTCATGTATTTCCCGGATGAGCTCGAAATGCAAGTTTTTGCCCATTTACCCAGGTCTAATTCCCGGAGTCGCGCGGGTTTTACGTGTTTCCTGGGTCGCTCGGGTCCATGCATTTCCCTGGGTCGCTCAGGTCCATGCATTCCCCTGGGTCGCTCAGGTCCATGCATTCCCCTGGGTCGCTCGGGTCCATGCATTCCCCTGGGTCGCTCGGGTTCATGTATTTACCCGAGTTCCTCGGGTTATGTTTCCAGAATCGCCCGGGTTCATGTTTTCTGGGTCGCTCGGGTTATGTGTGTGCCCAAGTCACTCAGGTTTTACATTTCCCTGAATCACTCAGGTCAGGTATTTCCTGAATCGATCAGGTTTAGGTATTTCCCTGAATCGCTCAGGTTTTGTATTTTCCTGTCTTTCAGGTTGCCGGTATCTCCAGGTGGTATGTTTTCCTGATTCACCCAGGTTACGTATTTTCCGGAATCACTCAGGTTTTGTTTCCTGTCTTCAGGTTGGCGGTATTTCCAGGTTGTGTGTTTTTCTTGATTCACTCAGGTTACATATTCCCTGAATCGCTCAGGTTTTTTTCCCACAGGTGGTTCGCATTTGCCTGAATCGCTCAGGTCTTTTGTCCCACAGGTTGTACGCAGTTGCCTGAATCGCTCAGGATCCGACATATTTGCCTGGAACGCTCAGGGTTTTCCAGCAGTATCCAGTGGCTTTCATAGCCCATTGCCACACGCACCGCCTCCTGTCATTTAACACCATAAAGCTGTATTGGCCGGCATTCAACACCATTGGATGCTCGGTGACCCCTCTGCCAAATCCATTTTCGTATCAGGCCATCAAAGCCACCCCAGGGTTAGCACGGCGGTCCAGGAGCGTAGACAACCAGTGTCAGGCGAGCTTTCACAGATTGGCAGGTAGCCCTAGACAGTCTCCCTTGGGCACTCAGCAAGCATCATCACCAAAGCAGCCATGTACCTAGGGTTCTATGGGCTCTTAGACCCGGGGAGTTCACCTGCGGCACGGTCAACCGAGTGACCCTGCTCAGGCGACGTCTCGCCTGGCATTCGGTCCACTTCATACGGTCCATCCCAGCCACCGAGTCCAATCAGGCTGGTCCTCCCACCGAGGTAGAGTTCTTCCCTACGGCCAACTGTTGGTGTCCCGTCAAGGCGCTCCAAGAGCTTCTGGCCTCACTCCAGTCTCCCACGTTAGACAACCCGTTGCTCCCAATTAACGGTAGGCCCCCCTTCTTCGGCCCAGTTTGTCTCCAATATCCGCACCCTAACGGCAGGGTTGGGGTTCAACCCTAGCACAGTATCCGGGCACTCCTCTCGCGTAGGGGCCGCTTCCGCGGCATCCAGTCATCAGGTACCAGCACACGTCCCCCGCAAGGGGGGTCGTTAGCGGTCGTCCTGCTACGCAAGGTACATTCACAATCCGCAAGTTGAGATTGTCAGAGCCTTTCGTTCTTTGGGCTTTATGGGTTCCATGATGCTCCAATAAATACATTGCACCCTACTCCAGGCCGGTTCTCTTTGCCCACTTATCTAGGCCTTACCTCGTCGCTGGCACAGGGCACACTCCAGCCAGTTGGTTCAGGGCAGTACATAGGCATGCCTACTCTGTTCCTCGATTAGCTCCTACCACAAATAGTTAAGGCTGCGTGCAGCCTGGAATTGTGGGTGGAGCGACCTCCCCTATTTAAACCCCCTAGTCCAAGCAGGAGGGCGCCCGTTTATTTGCCCCTCCCTCCCATCCCCTTTTTCATTCACTCCTCCTGGGTGGCCCACTTATCTAGGCCTTACCTCGTCGCTGGCACCGGGCACACTCCAGCCAGTTGGTTCAGGGCAGTACATAGGCATGCCTACTCTGTTCCTCGATTAGCTCCTACCACAAATAAATATATATATATATATATATATATATATATATATATACATACATACACAGTACAGACCAAAAGTTTGGACACACCTTCTCATTCAAAGAGTTTTCTTTATTTTCATGACTATGAAAATTGTAGATTCACACTGAAGGCATCAAAACTTTGAATTAACACATGTGGAATTATATACATAACAAAAAAGTGTGAAACAACTGAAAATATGTCATATTCTAGGTTCTTCAAAGTAGTCACCTTTTACTTTGATTACTGCTTTGCACACTCTTGGCATTCTCTTGATGAGCTTCAAGAGGTAGTCACCTATAATGGTCTTCCAACAGTCTTGAAGGAGTTCCCAGAGATGCTTAGCACTTGTTGGCCCTTTTGCCTTCACTCTGCGGTCAAGCTCACCCCAAACCATCTCAATTAGGTTCAGGTCCGGTGACTGTGGAGGCAAGGTCATCTGGCGCTGCACCCCATCACTCTCTTTCATGGTCAAATAGCCCTTACACAGCCTGGAGGTGTGTTTGGGGTCATTGTCCTGTTGAAAAATAAATGATGGTCCAACTAAACGCAAACCGTATGGAATAGCATGCAGCTGCAAGATGCTGCGGTAGCCATGCTGGTTCAGTATGCCTTCAATTTTGAATAAATCCCCAACAGTGTCACCAGAAAAGCACCCCCACACCATCACACCTCCCCCTCCATGCTTCACGGTGGGAACCAGGCATGTAGAGTCCATCTGTTCACCTTTTCTGCGTCGCACAAAGATGCGGTGGTTGGAACCAAAGATCTCAAATTTGGACTCATTAGACCAAAGCACAGATTTCCACTGGCTAATGTCCATTCCTTGTGTTCTTTAGCCCAAACAAGTCTCTTCTGCTTGTTGCCTGTCCTTAGCAGTGGTTTCCTGGCAGATATTCTACCATGAAGGCCTGATTCACACAGTCTCCTCTTAACAGTTGTTCTAGAGATGTCTGCTGCTAGAACTCTGTGTGGCATTGACCTGGTCTCTAATCTGAGCTATTGTTAATCTGCGATTTCTGAGGCTGGTGACTCGGATGAACTTATCCTCCGCAGCAGAGGTGACTCTTGGTCTTCTTTTCCTGGAGTGGTCCGCATGTGAGCCAGTTCCTTTGTAGCGCTCGATTGTTTTTGTGACTGCACTTGGGGACACTTTCAAAGTTTTCCCAATTTTTCGGACTCACTGACCTTCATTTCTTAAAGTAATGATGGTCACTCATTTTTCTTTACTTAGCTGCTTTTTCTTGCCATAATACAAATTCTAACAGTCTATTCAGTAGGACTATCAGCTGTGTATCCACCTGACTGCTCCACAACGCAACTGATGGTCCCAACCCCATTTATAAGGCAAGAAATCCCACTTATTAAACCTGACAGGGCACACCTGTGAAGGGCACATCAAGAGAATGCCAAGAGTGTGCAAAGCAGTAATCAAAGCAAAAAGGTGGCTACTTTGAAGAACCTAGAATATAACATTTTCAGTTGTTTCACACTTTTTTTGTTATGTATATAATTCCACATGTGTTAATTCATAGTTGTGATGCCTTCAGTGTGAATCTACAATTTTCAAAGTCATGAAAATAAAGAAAACTCTTTGAATGAGAAGGTGTGTCCAAACTTTTGGTCTGTACTGTATATATTGTGTGGGAGATTAGCTCGTGGGGATCACCTTTTTCTGAACAGACAGTCCGTAAGCAGGCAGTTTCCTTGAAAATCTGGCTTGTTGCCAGGTTTATTTAGGCACAAAGGTTTGCACAGCAGAAAACAAACAAAACATAAAGTAAATCCTTGCCGCCCGGCGCTAAGCTATACAGTCGTGTCCTGCCTATACGGTGTGGGGCTGCTCCCCAACATCCACAACACAAATGGTAAAGCAAACCTTTTGTTTTTCCCGCATCCAAATATAGCTCTCTCTTCAGCAACACAGGTTACAGTCCTGAGACTCAGCACATGAGAGACCTGTTATGCTCTCTTCCTGTTTATTTAAAGTCCACCTGGAGGTGAACTCCAGTGGACCATAATCTCTGGACCGGAACCAAGTCTGCCACAGAGGCTGGAAAAACCCGGTCCGGATTCCGGTTCAGTCCCTGACAACAGAGCGCATGCGAGGTGAAACATACCTATCATCCACCACCTCACCTCGCATACCGTCACAATATACACACACACTCACCTAAAGAATTATTAGGAACACCATACTAATACAGTGTTGGACCCCCTTTTGCCTTCAGAACTGCCTTAATTCTAAGTGGCAAAGATTTAATAAGGTGCTGATAGCATTCTTAAGAAATGTTGGCCCATACTGATAGGATAGCATCTTGCAGTTGATGGAGATTTGAGAGATGCACATCCAGGGCATGAAGCTCCCGTTCCACCACATCCCAAAGATGCTCTATTGGGTTGAGATCTGGTGACTGTGGGGGCCATTTTAGTACAGTGAACTCATCGTCATGTTCATCAAACCAATTTGAAATGATTCGAGCTTTGTGACATGGTGCATTATCCTGCTGGAAGTAGCCATCAGAGGATGGGTACATGGTGGTCATGAAGGGATGGACATGGTCAGAAACAATGCTCAGGTAGCCAGTGACATTTAAACAATGGACAATTGGCAATAAGGGGCCTAAAGTGTGCCCAGAAAACATCCCCCACACCATTACACCACCACCACCAGCCTGCACAGTGGTAACAAGGCATGATGGATACATGTTCTCATTCTGTTTACGCCAAATTTGGACTCTAGCATTTGAATGTCTCAACAGAAATCGAGACTCATCAGACCAGGCAACATTTTTCCAGTCCAATTTTGGTGAGCTTGTGCAAATTGTAGCCTCTTTTTCCAATTTGTAGTGGAGATGAGTGGTACCCAGTGAGGTCTTCTGCTGTTGTAGCCCACCTTTCTTTCCCATTCTGACATTCAGTTTGGAGTTCAGGAGATTGTCTTGACCAGGACCACAACCCTACATGCATTGAAGCAACTGCCATGTGATTGGTTGACTAGATCAGTGTTTCCCAACCAGTGTGCCTCCAGCTGTTGCAAAACTACAACTCCCAGCATGCCCGCACAGCCTACAGGTATCAGCCTACAGCATGGCATTGTGGGAGTTGTAGTTTTACAACAGCTGGAGGCACACTGGTTGGGAAACACTGGACTAGATAATCGCATTAATGAGAAATAGAACAGGTGTTCCTGATAATTCTTTAGGTGAGTGTATATAAAGCTGTGTTTGTGTGTGTCTGTGTGTGTGTGTGTGTGTGTGTTTGTGTGTTTGTGTATATGTCCGCTAAAAAAATCCGCATTTACAATCAAAAAATATGGCACACAGGTACATCAGGTGTCCGGGGAGGTTTTAGACTAGGTCTCAGTTGTTGCCGGGTTTAAAGCAGACAGGGATGTGATGTTTATTAAAAATATGGCTATCCCATATGTAGCTGGGGTGTCTGAGAAACTCAAGATGATTTTTTAATAAACATCACATCCCTGTCTGCTTTAAACCCAGCAACACACTTAGGCAACAACTGGCTCACCCAAAAGACCCAACGCCTAAACACAACATTGGACAACATTGTGTACGCAGTCCAGTGCAATGAGGAATGCTCAGAACTGTATATCGAGGAAATAAAACAACAACTACATCAGCGTATGGCTCAGCATAGAAGAGCAAAAACCTCTGGTCAAGTTTCAGCCGTGTACTTACATCTAAAAGAAACAGGTCACACTTTTGAAGACAGTCAAGTATGTGTTTTGGATAAGGAGGCAGATTGGTACAAACGAGGTGTGAAAGAGGCCATCTACGTAAAAATGGAGAAGCCAAGCTTGAATAGAGGCGGGGGGTTAGACATCTATTGTCTGCCACATACAATGCTGTTTTGACACCTTTTTCTGGGAGGTCATTATCACCTACTGATTCCGATTAGAATAATGGAATCAACACCTTTGACCCCATGATGGGTATAATTATCAGATGTTGATTCAGTTACATATTTATTCCCAGAGAATTCTTGAGGGAGTGGCACCTTCAAGTGTGAATGCGTACCTATTATCTTGGGAGTAGCATTCCTCTGCACTTTTGCCCCCCTCCCCTATCCAATAGAGCACCTTAATTAGGTGGTACATATGGCTGTGCTTGCTCCTCCTCCCATTGGTTGCTTGATGCACATGGAGGTTAGTAGGAGCAGCACACCATATGTGCGGCATCTGCGCTCCTGAACATAGAAGCCCAACGGCTTAGGTAGGTTTAGCGTAGGACCCGCCTGACCTGAGACCACCTTGACGTTCGGTAGGCGGGCTTAGATGTGTTTTGATCAAAATATATTGACTAAGTGTCTCAGATATTATCATATCAGAGTGAGGACTTTGTCCATATATAGTGCTTGCATCTACTTTACTAAGTGCATTATTATCTTATTTCTGTGGCATTCTTGTACAGCCACTCAGAATTGAGAAAGCTCTTTGGAAGAACGAGTGAAACGTTTTCAAGAAATCTACAGTAAGTCCAGTTGCCTTGATTTATTCTTTACAGATATACCATGACCTGGATAAATGAGAACCTTCACAGACTTAAAAAACTACCCAGTTTATTATTATAGACTATGTATCAGGTGGCTGAGGTGACTTTCAGGCACAGAGGACGGCCATCCAGTATTTTCTTTCCCCAGGGACCCCACCTTCTCTAAGGTGCTAAGTGGACCCCCATAATAAGTCATCTTACAGTACTTTGCTGCTGCATGCCTACTGTTCAAGGCAATGTTTTACTCGTAGGCCCTAGACACCCCAGTCTGACACTGGCTAGAGGATAGTGCTGCTGCAGGGAGCACTCACTGCAATACACAGCCTACTGCAGTTAGTGACAGTAAGAGGCTATGTAGTGCATGCAGGGGCAGACTTGGCATTCTGTTTCTGGGGAACCAAGCAGTTATTTAACACTCTGCCCCCATTCCCCCTCACTGTGCCACCACTCTGCTCCACCTTCCCCATCAGTGTGCCACCACTCTTGCCCTTCCTTTCCCCTCACTGTGCCAACACTCTGCCCCCCCCCCCCAGTGTGCCAACACTCTGCCCTCACTTCCTCAATGGGCCAGCACTCTGCCCTCACTTCCTCCAAACCTCTTTTGCAGCTGCTGGCTCACATTCAGTCAGTCACTAGAGCAGGGAGCTGCAACCTCCATCAATAGAGCTGTTGTTGAACTACAAGTACCAGCATGCTCCATTAAATTCTACGAGAGTTTCAAGAACAGCCTGGGCATATGTGCATGCTGGGAAATTAAGTTTCACAACTGCTGGAGACCCGAAGGTTGCTGACCCCTGCACTAGAACAATATCCCGCTCTGTGACAAGCTGAGTGTGATGAGGCAAGTGAATAATTTGCAGCATTACCGTCAGATAGTCAGAGTGGGATATCTCTCTAGTGATTGATTGAACATGAGAGCCTCAGTCAGTGCTGTTGCAGAGGTGTGCACTTAGACAGCACAATGCTGGTGTCTGAGCATGCCGCAGAAAAGCTGTATTCCCAGGCATTCATCCAGGCATTGCGCCAGGCAGAAGACTGGCAGTCAGGAAGCCGGACTGTACAGCCTACAGCCAGACATCTGGCCACCCTTACATAATGTCTCTCCATCAGTGATAGAGGGACGTCATGTGCTGTGCTGGACATTGGCTGGCTAAAGCAAGAAATAGGGATTACTGGTAGGCTGTCCCATCTGACCACAACTGTATGTGCATCCTGAGGACTCAGATATGGTTGAAAGCTGTGGCGCTGTCTAAGTGGCCTCTCAGGTCACCCACACGATTGCTTGGTTTGCATGGTGGTCAAGAGTGCAGGGAATGCTCTGTGTAAAAGTCGGCTGTTGGGGAACAAAATTGGAGTGGCCCACTGAGGACACTGGATTATCTGGCATTTGTCAAAGTCTCCTACCCTACACTGTGACTTTAAGGCATGTTTTTTCCTTAAGATTGCAACCAAGATTTTTTTAATTATTCTTAAGGACCCTCCACCTTCCATGTATTCTGTCATTGGTTCCAACATAGACCATTACAGTGGGTCATCACCTACCCACTCCTAGTAATTTTTCCACCTGCATCATCACATGCCGTACCCAGGCAACAAAGAGAAAGCAAACCTTTTGGTGAAGCGGTGACAATGTTTTCTATATGTCTTCTTGATTATAGATTATTAATGCAGCTGTACCCCCCTGACTACTAGCTGGATTGTCCTCCCAGCAGTTAGTGAGAGCAGTATCACCTAGGGCTGCCATTTCTGAAATGGACACCCTTATATCATCACCCAACTTTGAAATTTTGCTTGGGAAGTTACTAATGGCCTTCCTTTACTCTTAACTCCTTTCTACTCCCTTTGGCTACATTACCCAGCTATCTAACTTATCTCCAACCTCCATGTCTACCAAACTAACTCAGTGAGCAGCATGCTCCTCTTAAAGGGGTTGTATAGCTTCAGTAAGTTGCATTTATCATGTAGAGGAAGTTAAAACATGACACTTACTAATATTATTACCCATATTGCTTCCTTTGATGGCTGGATAAATTTTTCCATCACATTATACACTGCTTATTTCCATGGTTACAGACCACCCTGCAATCCATCAGTGGTGGTTATGCTTGTACACTACAGGGAAAAGCGCCGGCCTCTCTGGTGGCCGGGACCATGGTAGTGCACATAGGCTAGTGCTTTTTCCTATATTGTGCAAGCAAGACCACCACTGATGGATTGCAGGGTGGTCTGTAACCATGGAAACGAGCAGTGTATAATGTGATAGAAAATGAAAATTACTTACGGGTAATTGGATTTTCCTGAAACCACGACAGCACCACGAGAGAGGATAGATCCGCCCCCAAAGACAGGAAAACTGCAGCACAAAAATGCGGAGACTTCCATGGATTTGAGAAACTCCGCCGTATATGTTAATATTCTATTTTTTTTATTTTTTTGCTACACCCGCGTGAAAACACTCCCCCAGCCAAGAAGGGAGAGAAAATATAAGGGTGCTGTCTTGGGTTCAGGAAAATCCAATTACCCGTAAGTAATTTTCATTTGACCCCTCACCCATGACAGCACCACGAGAGAGAGAGACAAGGAAAACTAGGGTGGGATGACAGCAGAAAGCACTGAAGCTCCAAAGAATAAATCAGAAGGAGAGTTCAATTGTAACCGGTAGTGGTTAAAGAAGGTAGAAGGTGAAGACGAAACATCCGCTTTACAGATGTCCTTGATAGAGACCGCAGCTTTTTCAGCCTATGATGTAGATATAGCCATTGTGGAGTGTGCACGCAGACCCTCAGGAGGTTCCTTCCCTGAGGAAGAGTATGCCAGAGTAATCGCTGACTTGATCAATCTTGCCAGAGTCTTCTTTGATGCTTGATGTCCTTAGATTTTTCCCTGATAAAGAACAAAAAGCGAGGAAGATCTCCTCCACTCACTAGTCTCATTCAGGTACTGAATGAGACATCTTCTGACATCCAGGCAATGGAAAACTTCCTCCCTGTCTGAGGCTGGATTGTCATAGAAAGAAGGCAGAATAATTTCTTGCGATCTATGAAATTTAGTAGCTACTTTAGGTAAAAAAGCCGGGTCAGGTTTTAAAATGACTCTGTCCTGAAGGATAGTTGTGTATGGGGGACTTATTGAAAATGCCTGGATTTCGGAGACTCTACATGCAGATGTCAATGCCACTAGTAAACATAGTTTTAGAGAAATAAGTTTTATATTAATTTGATGGATAGGCTCAAAACGAGGGACTGTAAGTGCCTGTAGAACCAAATTTAGGTCCCAAGTAGCTATTCTCTGGGAAACATTAAGGGAAGACCTGGAAACGGCTTTAAAGAAACGCATAATCCAAGGATTAGACGCTAAGCTTTTGTTAAAGTTAGCTGACAAGGCAGACACCTGAACCTTCAAGGTGCTTGTAGACAGACCAATTTCTAGCCTCTTTTAAAGGAACTCTAAAACCTTATTTAACCACTTAGGAACCCATGACGTACTGGTACAGCATGGTTCCCGAGTCCTTAAAGACCCATGACGTACCGGTAGGTCATGGGTTCAAAACTACATTGCAGCGTGGCGGGGGTTAATCGGAACAGGATGTTGCATCCTTGTTAACAGACAAGCAAAACTAAATATTTATTGCCCAGATTCTGTAGTTTGCACATATGTGGTCGTAAATGGCTATATAGCCACACGGCAGGGCATAGAACGAAGGGAACGCCATATGGTTTCTGGAAGGCAGATTTTGATGGACTGGTTTATTTACACCTTGTCCCATTAGAAGCCCCCCTGATGTAGCCTAGACTAGAAGCTCCAAAAAAAAGTGACCCCATCTAAGAAACTACACCCCTCAAGGTATTCAAAAGTTACTTTACAAATGTTGTTAACCCATTAGGTGTTCCACAAAACTAAATAGCGAATGTAGAAACAATCTTAAATATTTTGTTACCTTGCCTCAAAAAAGTGTAATATATTTACCCTAAAATAGTCCCAAAACAACAACCAACTTATCCCGTAGTTTCCTAGATGGGGTCACTTTTATGGAGTTTCTACTCTAGGGGTGCAGTAGGGGGCTTGAAAGGGTACATGGTGTAAATAAATCAGTACAGCAAAATCTGCCTTCCAAAAACCATATGGCATTCCCCTTCTACTATGTCCTGCCGTTTAGCCAAATAGTAGTTTAGGACCACATATGGGGTGTTTTTGCAAACTACAGAATCAGGGCATCCCATTTTGAGTTTTGTTTGGCAGTTAACCCTTACTTTATTACTAAAAAAAATGGATTCAAATGGAAACTTTTCCAAAAAATAGAAATTCCAAAATTGTTTCTCCATCTGCCATTAACTCTTGTGGAACACCTAAAGGGTTAACAAAGTTTGGAAACCCAGTTTTGAATACCTTGAGGGGTGTAATTTCTTAGATGGAGTCACTTTTTTTGAATTTCTATTCTAGGAATGCAAAGGGGGGGGGGGGGGGGCTTGAAATGGGACATGGTATAAACAAAACCAGTCCTGCAAAATCTGCCTTCCAAAACCCTTATGGTGTTCCCCTCCTTCTATGTCCTCCCGTTTGGTCAAACAGTAGGGCAACACATGGGCTGTTTTTGCAAACTACAGAATCAGGGCAAACCATATTAAGTTTTGTTTGGCAGTTAACCCTTACTTTATTACTGGAAAAAATGGATTAAAATGGAAAATGTTCCCCCCAAAAAATCGAAATTCTTAAATGTTATGTCCATTTGCCATGAAGTCTTGTGGAAGACCTAAAGGGTTAACAAAGTTTGTAAAATCAGTTTTGAATACCTTGAGGGGTGTAGTTTCTAGAATAGGGTCATTTTTGGGTAAGCCTCACAAAGCGACTTCAAACTGGTCCATAAAAAGTGGGATATGGAAAATTTCAGAAAAATTTCAAAATTAGCTTCTAAACTTCTAAGCTATGTAACATCCCCAAAAAATAAAATGGCAATCCCAAAATGATACAAACATGAAGTAGACATATGGGGAATGTAAAGTCACAATTTTGGGGGGTATTACTATGTATTACAGATATAGAGATAGTAAAACTTTGAAATTTGCTAATTTTTCCAAATTTTTGGTAAATTTTTGGTATCCGCGTTTGATACTCGCGGGGTACGATTTACGTCACTTCCTGTGACGTATTCTCTCTAGTACATCCGATACTTCCAAGTTGTAATTTTCGGATATCAAGAGGTACAGTACTAAAGTTCGATTTGCATGGCCATGCAATTGAAGAAATGCCGACAGGTATATGGCGCAATCCCAGACGCGTTTCGGGAGTTATCACACTCCCTTCCTCACTGAGGATACCAAACAGAACCACGTGAGACGCCAGCCCTTTACCAGCCGGGGACTTCTCACGCCCGCCCCGCACCATAAGATCCTGGAGGCAAGCGATCGGCAGTCGGTAAGCCCGGCCACCAAATATAACAACGGGACAAGCCGTAGCCCCAGTTACCCAGTCTGAAGCAAACCGCAGGACTGAAGGGGTATACGAAGGGGAGGGAAGCGGCTGTAAAGCCGACAATTGTAAAGCTGATAAGTTTATTCTCATCTGCCAACAATACCAACATATGTGACGGGATCACCATCTGCTACCATCTATTATATCGGTACATCACCAAAACCTGTGGAGCTACACCTTCAATAGTGTCATCTTTTGGGGTTTTTGCCATATCAGGCCTTATTATTATTTTTCACAGGACGGATAGAGATTGCCAAAACTGTTTGAGATCATTGAGCATCCCATTGTGGCCATTTGAACATATGTGCATTATTTTATTGTATTATTGTTTTATTTATTTTAGCTAATTAATTATATCAGGTTTCCAATAAATGTATGCCAATTGTGAGAGTGCTCATCCTCACACTCTTTTTTTAAGACTCAGAAAGTCTGCCTGAATATTCTCCTTCCCCCTGATGTGGACTGCTGAGATAGACCTGCATTTGCCCTCTACTATCTGGAGGATGCAACTTAGAACTAGCATTAGGTCCTGACTCCTGGTCCCCCCCCCCCCCCGTTTGTTTATGTAGGAGACAACTGTTGTATTGTCGGACAGCATCGTTAGATCCTTGCCTACACATAGAGGAAGAGCCTCCTGAATTGCTTCCTTCACCGCCATGGGCTCCTTCATGTTGAAGGAAGCCTTCATCAGGCTCCCCTTCCAACGTCCCTGAAAGGATAACTTCTGAATGTGGGCCCCCCAGCCCTACAGACTTGCGTCTGTTGTCAGACAAACAATGTTGTTCTTTAGCCAAGAAAGACCTTGATTTAAATTGTCTATCTTGAGCCACTATCTTAAGTTGAGTAAGGTCTGGGAGGATATTGTGAATTTCATATCTAGAGGCAAAACTTCCTTTCTGCCAAGTCTCTAGAATCTCCCACTGCAGCTCTCTTGTATGGAACTGTGCCCAAGTGACAGCTGGGATGCAAGAAGTCAAGCTCCCCAAGATCGACATAACTTTTCTTATAGTAATCCGGGGATGATCTATTAAGTTTTGAATTTTCTGTCATATACAGACTATATTCTCTTCTGTAAAAAAAACACCTCTGGAACCTGGAGTTCAAGATTAGGCCCAGGAACTGCTGACGTTGAATAGGTGTTTGTTTTGACTTCCTGTCGTTGAGAATCCACCCCAGCTTCCTCAAGATGCGGATTATTTCCCAGACCACCAACTCGCAGGCTCTCTGTTTCTGGAACA
This sequence comes from Bufo gargarizans, assembly GCF_014858855.1. Classification (NCBI taxonomy): domain Eukaryota; kingdom Metazoa; phylum Chordata; class Amphibia; order Anura; family Bufonidae; genus Bufo; species Bufo gargarizans. Next base: position 109,098,730 of record NC_058087.1, read on the forward strand.
ATCACAAAATCGTCGAGATAAGGTATGAATAATATGTCCTTTTCCCAGATGTGAGCTGAAATTTCTGCTATCACCTTGGTGAAGACCATGGGGGACATTGCTAGGCCGAGTGGGAGTGCCTGAAACTGCCAGTTTTTTAAATCTCCTTCCATCTGGACAGCAAATCTCAGGTATTTCTGATAGTCCTGATGAATCGAAACATGGAGATAAGGCATCCTTCAAGTCCAGAACCGCCATGAAGCAACCTGGGAAGAGTAGATTTATCGTTGAGTTGATAGTCTCCATTCTGAACTTTTTCTCTAAGAGAAAATGGTTCAGTCTCTTTAAATTGATTATGGTTCTGTAAGAACCATCAGGCTTTTTCAACAAAAATAGAGAGGAATAAAGCGTCTCTCCTTTCTGATGCTTCAGGACTGCTACTAAGACCTTCTTTTCTGCTAAAGACTGCACTTCTGACGTGATTGCCCCTCTATCTTTTTGCGCTGCTTCCGTAATCACGAACCTTGAAGGAGGACCTTAACGGAATTCCAGCTTTAACCCTTCTTCTAAGGTGTCCAGAATCCAAGGGCTGCTAGAAATCTAGGTCCATGCAGGTTGAAAGTGCTTTAACCTTCCTCCTACATGGTCCCTGGCATCATTGCTGTTCAGACTTCTTCTCTCCTCTGGTCTGTTTGTTGAAGAAATAGCCTTTTGCTCCTTCTCTTCGGGATCTTGGTTTGTGAGACTTATCTTCCTTTGTATTTTCTCTGTTACTCCGAAAGGAACGGAAGGTGTGAAAGGATCGGTTGGATCTTTCCCTCGAAAAAAAGGTGGTCTGTGTAGGAAATGTTTGCTTCTTGTCAGCAGCCTTATCTAGCAAGTCATCCAGAGCTGATCCAAAGAGATACTCTCCTTCACACGGTACTGCACATAGTCTTTTCTTAGACTGTAAGTCTCCCTTCCAATTTTTCTGCCATACAGCCCTGAGAGCGGAGTTAGCCAGTCCTGCCACACGGGTGCACAATCTAATAGCGTCCGCAGATGCGTTCGCTAAAAAATTCACAGCTTTTTTTATAGTAGGGAGACTAGCTAAAACATCCTCTCTAGGGCTCTTGTTCTTTATTTGTTCCTCTAGGTCAGACAACCACATAATAAAGGATCTGGCAGTACAGGTTGAAGCAATAGAAGGTCTGAATGAAGACATCAAGGCTTCCCAGGCTCCTTTCAAGAATCCCTCAGCTTTCTTATCTAAGGGGTCTCTTAAAGACCCCATGTCCTCGAACAGAAGAGCCGATTTCTTAGCTTCTTTAGAGATGGCCACGTCAACCTTTGGTGCCTTATTCCAGACAGCGGCTACGTCATCAGAAAAGGGATATTTCCTCTTTAAATTTTTTTAAATGAAAACTCTTGTTTGGTTTACGCCATTCCATTAATTAAGGCTGATACATTTTTATGCAAAGGGAAGGACCTAGACTGTTTTGTCTGTAGCCCCCCCAAACATAATGTCCTGCACCAACCTAGTCTCCTTAATGTCTTCTATACCCATAGTTGCTTTGATTGCTTTCAAGAGTTTATACACCTCCTCCACGGGAAAGAAAGCTCTCTAAATGTATTATAGGAATTCAAGGAGAGGGATGACGCGTCCAATTCCCCCAAAAAAGACTGGACCTCCTCCCCCTCATCTGAGTCCGAAGAAACTGACTTAGACTCCTTTTCCTTTTTCCTTGATTTAGCCTCTCTGGAACTAATCAGGCTTTTTGGAGGATAAAGAAGCGTTAATCTTAGCTGTTACGAAATTCTGAAGATAGCTATAAAAAGATGGAGTCTCCTCGGCCACTGTTTTATCTATACATTGCTGGCATAACCTCTTGCTATATTCAACAGCCAGAGAACATTTGCACAAGGCACATTCTTTGTGACGTATTTTAGAAACCACTTTTTTAGTTTTTCCCTGCAAGACACATATACATTCATACAGGGCTTTTTTTCTCAGAGAAAAGGTGGTGGAACTCACCCCCCCTGGCCACGCCCCTACCCACCCCTAGGACCACCCCCAGGACCACCCCCTAAAACCGCCCCTTTAGAGAACAGTAAGTAAGCAGCCTAAGCAGCGGGCTGCAGTGGCGACTCTAATAACAATATATAGGGGGGGCACAAATATACCACAGTCAAAAATGGGGGGGGGGGGGGGGGGGAACTAAATAAGTTTATATAAATAAGATTGCAAAATACGAGAGAATTGCGGTATGCAGGGATACCTTTATAATAAAGCAATTTACTTACAAAAGAAACTATTCAGTCATCTGCTGTGCTGTCCTCTGCTTGCTTCCGCGGATTCTTTCCCCTTCTTTCTGTCTCTTGTCAGTGCGCAGGCGCACTGTTATGGTGGTTCTGTGGAAGACACACTGTTATGGGGGCATCTGTGGATGACACATTATGCCTCTCATTTTGCCTCTCATATCAGTCCTTATGCCTCATTAGCCCCCATTATTCCACTTATTAGCCCCATTATTCCACTTATTAGCCCCCATTATGCCTCTTATCACCCCCATATCAGCCCTTATGCCTCATTAGCCCCCATATCAGCCCTTATGCCTCATTAGCCCCCATTATAAGCCCTTATGCCTCATTAGCCCCATTATAAGCCCTTATGCCTCATTAGCCCCCATTATTCCTCTTATTAGCCCCCAGTATGCCTAATTAGCCCCCATTATAAGCCATTATGCCTCATTAGCCCACATTATGCCTCTTATTAGCCCCAATATGCCTATTTATCTCCCATATGCCTAATTAGCCCCCATGTGCCTCCAATTAGCCCTCATGTGCCTCCAATTAGCCCCCATGTGCCTCCAATTAGCCCCCATGTGCCTCCAATTAGCCCCCATGTGCCTCCAATTATCCCCCATGTGCCTCCAATTAGCCCCTATATGCCTCCAATTAGCCCCTATATGCCTCCTATTAGCCCCCATATGCCTCCAAATACCCCTATATGCCTCCAATTAGCCCCCATAATGCCCCCAGCAGCCACATTTTTTATTTAAAAAAAAAAAAACGCTTACCTCTCCTGCTCCTGGACGGATGCCGCCTGCAATTTTCTCCCTCCTCAGTCGACTGTGCTCTCAACTGGCGCGCACAGCGTGAGGTCACAGACCCTGCACAGCCGACAGCCGAGAACCAGGAAGTGGTGAGTACAGAGCGTTCACCACTTCCTGGTCCATCGGTACTAATGAGCGCTTCCATAATGGGGGACCTGGGGGAATCAGCGGGGGGGCACCCGTGGGGGGGGGGGGGAACAACACAGGAAACCATACTGAGGGCAGAGAGGAGTCTCCGCCTTTTTGTGCCACAGGTTTTCTGTCTTTGGGGGGCGGATCCATCCTCTCTCGCGGTGCTGTCGTGGGTGAGGGTTAAAAATTAATTTAGTCAGGAAAGGAAGCAATATATTAGTAAGTGGGTTGCATTAAATGGGTTATCCGAGTTAATAAAAAACAAAAAAACAAAAAACAACTTAAAATCCATCAGGATATACATATAATTTAGTTAAGCTAGATTTCATCAAGGTAAAACCCATATGTACACCTTTTCATGGTTGTGTTATTGCTGTGTTTACATGCTTTAGTACAATGCTGAGGGGGCGTGTACCAACAAAGCCTGAGCTCTGCCTCATGAATATTTCTGGGCGTGAACAACCTGACCTTTCCTTCACCCTGCTCTGCACTTTGCAAAAAAATAAAAAAATACACACTTGTCATGCGGATGGACGGATCCCTCTGTCAGTCTTTTTCACAGTATTCCCGTTTTGCGCATGTGCAGACCGGAAGGACGGATCCGCAAGGCAGCTACATCGTCGGAGCTGCGTGCCTGCTGGATCCGCCGATCAGTGTGACAACTGACAGCATTTGTAGACGGATCCAGTTGCGGATCCGTCTAGAAATGCATTGCAATAATGGATCCGTCTATCCGCTTGTCATGCGGATGGATCCCTCTGTCAGTCTTTTTCACAGTATCCCGGTTTGTGCATGCGCAGACCGGAAGGACGGATCCGTCCTTCAGTTGTTTTGCAATGCCGGATCTGCAAGGCAGCTCCGTTATCGGAGCTGCGTGCCTGCTGGATCCGCCGATCAGGCTACTTCCACACTTGCGTTCGGGGTTCCGCTTGTGGGTTCCGTTTGAAGGATATCACAAGCGGCCCCGAACGGATCCGTAGAGCCCCAATGCATTCCGAGTGGATGCGGATACGCTCAGAATACATCAGGATGGCTCCGCTTGGCCTCCGTTCCGCTCAGCAGGCGGACATCCAAACGCAGCTTGCAGCGTTCGGGTGTCCGCCTGGCCGTGCGGAGACAAACAGATCCGTCCAGACTTATAATGTAAGTCAATGGGGACCGATCCGTTTGAAGTTGACACAATAGTGCAATTTCAAACGGATCCGTCCCCCATTGACTTTCAATGTAAAGTCTGGACAGATTCATCTGATTGACTTTTACACTTTCTTTCTGACTATAATGCAAACGGATCCGTTCTGAACGGATCCCAACGTTTGCATTATAGGAGCGGATCAGTCTGTGCAGACATCAGACGGATCAGCTCCGAACGCAAGTGTGAATGTAGCCTCAGTGTGACAACTGACAGCATTTGTAGACGGATCCAGGTGCGGATCCGTCTAGAAATGCATTGCAATAACGGATCCGCCTATCCGCTTGCCATGTGGATGGACGGATCCCTCTGGCAGTCTTTTTCACAGTTTTCATGGTCTGCTCATGCGCAGACCGGAAGGACGGATCCGTCCTTCAGTTGTTTTGCAACGCCGGATCCGCAAGGCAGCTCCGTCGTCAGAGCTGCGTGCCTGCTGGATCCGCCGATCAGTGTGACAACGGACAGCATTTGTAGACGGATCCAGGTGCGGATCAGTCTAGAAATGAATTGCAATAACGGATCCGTCCAGCGGCATGGGCAAATAGCGGCAGGGCGGATCCGACAGGGTGAACAGCCTGTCGGATACGTCCTGCCGCTAGTGTGAAAATATCATTAGCATTATCTGTATCTAAGCAATATCTATATTATTCAAATATATATTCAATATGAATATTGCTTAGATAAATATATATATTGGTGGCAGATAAGGATTTTATATAGCTGAATAATGATGATGATAATGATGGCCAATAATTTATTTATATTTCCCAGGGGGTGTTCAATGTGGCTGTAATAACGATCCCCAGATGCAGAGGGGAACATTTACAAACTGGCACCTCTAGCCCCAGTGAATGCAGGAGGGACAACCATACCCTGCTGCTGGAGAAGAGATCACCTCGGCTCTGGTATGTACTGCACATGAGCGATCGCATACCAGAGCCGAGGCAGTGAGAGGAGAGCTGGAGGGGGGAGGGCACCAGAGGCTCTGACGTATCGTTTACAGAGCCTGGACACTCCCTCAAGAAGGGAGACGGCTGTAAACGAAATGTCATCAGCAGAGCCGAGGTAGTGAGAAGAGCTGGAGGGGGGAGGGCACCAGAGGCTCTGACGTCTCGTTTACAGAGCCTGACCACTCCCTCAAGCAGGGAGAGCTGTAAACAAGACGTCATCAGCAGAGCAGAGCCGAGGTAGTGAGAAGAGCTGGAGGGGGGAGGGCACCAGAGGCTCTGACGTTTCGTTTACAGAGCCTGGACACTCCCTCAAGCAGGGAGACGGCTGTAAACGAAACGTCATCAGCAGAGCAGGCTTACTGACGTCGGGGGTCACATGACCCAGAACTGAACTGGCCAAATAGTGATAGATAGGTGATGAAAGTGATTTTAACCACCTCCGGACCGCCTAACGCACATGTGCGTTCCGGAGGTGGCAGGCTGGCGCACAGTCACGCATATACGCGTCATCTCGCGAGACGCGAGATGACGCGAGTATGCGCCCACGCGTGCGCAGTTCGCGCCGGCATTTCATCGAGAAGTATTTCGTCAGCAACCTGCCAGCCAATGATCGTGGCTGGCAGGTTGCTGATTTTTAAAAAATCCAATCAAAGTGCCAGATAGCAGATCATATTTGTAAATATGATCTGTTATATGGCTGCCTGCTCCTCTGCTGGTTCTTTTCGTCGGTTGGATCCAGCAGAGGAGCAGGCTTCACAGTGAGTACACCAACACTACACACTTAGCCCCTGATCACCCCCCTGAACCCCAATTAACCCTTTGATCACCTCTTTGATCACCCCTGTCAATCACAAGTGAAAAGAAAAAAGTGATCAGTGCAAACTGTCACTTTTTTTTTCACTGTTATTGACCGTTAGGTTTTAGGTATAGTTTAGGTCCCTTGGTTAGGTAGTTAGCGATCAGTTAGCGCCCAGCCCACCGCACCGCAGTCCGTTATTCGCTGATTAGCGTATCGCTAATCAGCATTTGTACTTTTATAGTATCTGAAAGTGATCAAAACTGATCACGGTCAGATCTATAATAGTACTAGTGTCACTTTAGCTCGCCCTCCACCCAAAACGCAGTGTTTGCCCGATCAGGCCTGATCGGTCGCCCACACGTGCGTTCGCCCACACCCGCCCCACCGCAGTGACAAAAAAAAATTGTTTTTTGATCACTGCACATTCACTTTACACGCACTGCGGCGATAAAAAAATCAGTTTTGATATTTTTTATCAACCGCAGCGGCCTCCGGTACTTCGCTAGCCTCCCCTTTGTAAGACAGGCTTGCTTTTTTTTTCTTGGGTAGTCTCAGGGAATACCCCTAAATTTAGTTGCCCACATGTCAAACAGGGGGTATTCTTCTGAAGAGGCCTACAGGCTTCTGACCCAGTCGGATGAGGAGTGGGAACCCTCATCTGATGAATCCAGCGGGTCAGAATACGAACCTGTAGAAAGCAGTGGCTCTCTGACCCAAAGTTCGGACGAGGAGGCTGAGGTCCCTGATAGAACCAGGCGTACCCGGCCCCGTGTCGCTAGACCGCAGGTTGCGCAGGATCCGCTTCAAGAGCAGCAGAGTGGGGCTGGTGCTGTCGGATTACGTGGTGAGGCATACACCAGCAGCCCAGCCCTCCCTGGACCTAGTACCAGCACTGCCGTACAACCTGGTGAAGTAGCGAGCACCAGAAGGGCAGTTGAAGCTGGTACGGTGGCACGTGCAGTAGTGACCCCGTCGCAGCCACCGCAAAGACGTGCCCGTAGAGCCCCTAGAATCCCAGAGGTGCTGGCAAACCCTGATTGGCAGTCCCCAACTTCAGCCGCACCTGTAGTTTTCCCTTTCACTGCCCAGTCTGGAGTTCGGGTTGAGACGGCTCAGATCGGTTCGGCCCTGGGATTTTTTGAGCTGTTCTTGACTGCGGAGCTTTTAGACATAGTTGTGGCCGAAACAAACAGGTATGCCACACAATTTATCACCGCTAACCCGGGAAGCTTTTATGCCCAGCCTTTCCGGTGGAAACCAGTCCAAGTTTCCGAACTTAAAACTTTTCTGGGCCTCCTCCTCAACATGGGCCTGACAAAAAAGCATGAATTGCGGTCATATTGGTCCACGAACCCGATTCATCACATGCCCATGTTCTCTGCTGCCATGTCCAGGGCACGTTTTGAGGCCATCCTGCGGTTCCTGCACTTTAGTGACAACACCGCCTCCCGTCCCAGGGGCCACCCTGCTTTTGACCGGCTCCACAAAATTCGGCCCCTCGTAGACCATTTCAACCAGAAATTTGCAGATATTTATACCCCAGAGCAAAACATCTGCATAGACGAGTCCCTGATACATTTTACCGGGCGCCTTGGCTTCAAGCAATACATCCCAAGCAAGCGCGCCCGGTATGGGGTCAAATTGTATAAGCTCTGTGAAAGGGCCACAGGCTATACCCACAAATTTCGGGTCTATGAGGGAAAAGATCAGACCCTGGAGCCGGTCGGTTGCCCTGACTACCTGGGGAGCAGTGGGAAGACAGTTTGGGACTTGGTGTCACCCTTATTCGGCAAGGGGTACCATCTTTATGTGGACAATTTTTACACAAGTGTGGCCCTCTTTAGGCATTTGTTTCTAGAACGGATTGGCGCCTGTGGTACCGCGCGAACTAGTCGCGCGGGCTTCCCCCAACGGCTCGTTACCACCCGTCTTGCAAGGGGGCAGAGGGCCGCACTGTGTAACGAAGAACTGCTCGCGGTGAAATGGAGAGACAAGCGTGACGTTTACATGCTCTCCTCCATTCACGCAGACACGACAATACAAATTGAGCGAGCAACCCGTGTCATTGAAAAGCCCCTCTCAGTCCACGACTATAACCTCCACATGGGAGGGGTCGACTTCAATGACCAGATGTTGTCTCCGTATTTAGTTTCCCGACGCACCAGACGCTGGTATAAAAAGGTGTCTGTATATTTAATTCAATTGGCTCTGTACAATAGTTTTGTTCTCTACAGTAAGGCTGGGAGAACTGGATCCTTCCTCAAATTTCAGGAAGAGATCATCGAGAACCTCCTGTATCCAGGAGGTTCCGTGGCCCCAACCACCAGTGTAGTTAGCCGTCTACATGAGCGACATTTCCCCAATGTCGTTCCTGGTACCTCAACCCAACAGTCACCCCGAAAAAGATGTCGTGTCTGTAGCAGGAGTGGAATAAGGCGTGACACCCGCTATTTCTGTCCTGACTGTCCGGACCACCCTGCCCTATGCTTTGGAGAGTGTTTCCGGAAGTACCACTCACAGGTACACTATTAGCATAGGGATCATCTCACCAGGATAGGCACACAGGGCTATTAGGGCCCATTCACTCACTGCTGCTGCAAACGTCTCCTTTCACATGGGACAAAGTGCATAACGCACTTCGCCACATCTTTGGGCGATTTGCGCTTTGCACATTGACCCATGGGGAAGGAGAGGTTTGTTCTATAAAGGTAAAAAAACAAAAAAAAAACAAAAAAAAAAACAGGTAAGCAAACAGGTTAATGTTTAGTTCCAAAAGTTAAAGTTACATGTTCTGTTCCAAAGTTAATAAAATTATTGCGTTGTGGCCTGTTTTTTTCTTTTTGTCTTTTTACCTTCCAGGTGGACCAACCGATCTACTAGCTGCAGCACCGATGTGCATTCTGACAGAAGCATTGCGCTGCTGTCAGATTACACGCAAGTCGGTGTATGCGGCGCTGCAAGACGAGATTTCTACTCTGCAGTAACAGATACGTTTGCCGAAGCATACGAGCTGAGGAGGAGGCGGCGTTCCTATGCTTTGGCAAGCACTTTGTATGTATATATATATAAAAAAAAAAATCCCGGCAATGATTTATTCATCCACATCGATTGATGCGAATGGAGAAATCTGGTTTGCCAGGGCATACGAGCTAAGTGGGTATGGATGTAGGGCGGAGCTCCTATGTCCTGGCAGACGCCTTTCCCCTCCATTTTTTTTTTTTGGCAGAGATTTTTTCATCCACATTGATCGATGCGAATGAAGAAATCTGTGCCGTTCATTTTTTTCTTTCAGCCCAGAGGCTGAACGGAAAAAAAAATCTCATTACCTGTATGCTCAATATAAGTAGAATAGCGGAAACTCCTAATGCTGGCCATACATGTAATGATTGCGGAGACCCTCAAATGCCAGGGCAGTACAAACACCCCACAACTGACCCCATTTTGGAAAGAAGACACCCCAAGGTATTTGCTGAGGGGCATATTGAGTCCATGAAAGATTGAAATTTTTGTCCTAAGTTAGCGGAAAGTGAGACTTTGTGAGAAAAAACAAAAAAAAATCAATTTCCGCTAACTTATGCGAAAAAATAAAAATTTCTTTGAACTTGCCAGGCCCCTCATTGGATACCTTGGGGTGTCTTCTTTCCAAAGTGGGGTCACATGTGGGGTATTTATACTGCCCTGGCTTTTTAGGGGCCCTAAAGCGTGAGAAGAAGTCTGGGATCCAAATGTCTAAAAATGCCCTCCTAAAAGGAATTTGGGCCCCTTTGCGCATCTAGGCTGCAAAAAAGTGTGACACATCTGGTATCGCCGTACTCAGAAGAAGTTGGGGAATGTGTTTTGGGGTGTCATTTTACATATGGGGTTTGTAGGTCATCTATACTTATCTTAATATACCTATACCTAATTGTGCGTTTTGTTTGTATATTTTATCTTCTAGGTGTGCCCTGTACCTCCTGGTTACGCCACGAGGGCAGTATACAGTGGACACCTTTGTAACTAATCCTTTCTATCTGTGCTTGTTTTCTATGTTAGACACCACGTATATCGTCCCACTCCACCACTCACCTCACCAGGGATAGTTAGGAGTTGGAGTTTAGGTACGGGGACAGGGCGCCCCCACCATCAGGAGACGTCCCTGGGCAGAGGACCAGATCAGGGAATCAGTGCTAGGGATAATCTTCCCCGGCCTCCCGCTGTGAATACCTGTATCTTAGGTATTCATATTCTGGCCTCTACATGGATCATTTGCATAGAACTGTTTTGTCTGTGTATATGTAAATTCTGAAATTACCTATTAAATTTAGTTACTTAATGAATAAACAGGGTACTCTTGCTGGACTAACTAGTCATTTTACATATACCCATGCTGGGTGAGAAAAATATCTTGGTCAAATGCCAACTTTGTATAAAAAAATGGGAAAAGTTGCCGTTTGCCAAGATATTTCTCTCACCCAGCATGGGTATATGTAAAATGACACCCCAAAACACATTCCCCAACTTCTCCTGAGTACGGCGATACCAGATGTGTCACACTTTTTTGCTGCCAAGGTGGGCAAAGGGGCACATATTCCAAAGTGCACCTTTCGGATTTTGCAGGGCATTTTTTACACATTTTGATTGCAAGGTACTTCTCACACATATGGGCCCCTAAATTGCCAGGGCAGTATAACTACGCCACAAGTGACCCCATTTTGGAAAGAAGACACCCCAAGGTATTCCGTGAGGGGCATGGCGAGTTCCTAGAATTTTTTATTTTTTGTCGCAAGTTAGTGGAATATGAGACTTTGTAAGGAAAAAAGAGAAAAAAAAAAAATCATCATTTTCTGCTAACTTGTGACAAAAAATAAAAAATTCTAGGAACTCGCAGTGCCCCTCACGGAATACCTTGGGGTGTCTTCTTTCCAAAATGGGGTCACTTGTGGCGTAGTTATACTGCCCTGGCAATTTAGGGGCCCAAATGTGTGAGAAGTACCTTGCAATCAAAATGTGTAAAAAATGCCCTGCAAAATCCGAAAGGTGCACTTTGGAATATGTGCCCCTTTGCCCACCTTGGCTGCAAAAAAGTGTGACACATCTGGTATCGCCGTACTCAGGAGAAGTTGGGGAATGTGTTTTGGGGTGTCATTTTACATATACCCATGCTGGGTGAGAGAAATATCTTGGCAAACGACAACTTTTCCCATTTTTATATACAAAGTTGGCATTTGACCAAGATATTTTTCTCACCCAGCATGGGTATATGTAAAATGACACCCCAAAACACATTCCCCAACTTCTCCTGAGTACGGCGATACCAGATGTGTGACACTTTTTTGATGCCAAGGTGGGCAAAGGGGCGCATATGCCAAAGTGCACCTTTCGGATTTCACCGGTCATTTTTTACAGATTTTGATTGCAAAGTACTTCTCACACATATGGGCCCCTAAATTGCCAGGGCAGTATAACTACGCCACAAGTGACCCCATTTTGGAAATAAGACACCCCAAGGTATTCCGTGAGGGGCATGGCAAGTTCCTAGAATTTTTTATTTTTTGTCGCAAGTTAGTGGAATATGAGACTTTGTAAGGAAAAAAGAGGAAAAAAAAAACAAACATCATTTTCTGCTAACTTGTGACAAAAAATAAAAAATTCTAGGAACTCGCAGTGCCCCTCACGGAATACCTTAGGGTGTCTTCTTTCCAAAATGGGGTCACTTGTGGCGTAGTTATACTGCCCTGGCAATTTATGGGCCCAAATGTGTGAGAAGTACCTTGCAATCAAAATGTGTAAAAAATGCCCTGCAAAATCCGAAAGGTGCACTTTGGAATATGTGCCCCTTTGCCCACCTTGGCAGCAAAAAAGTGTCACACATGTGGTATCGCCGTACTCAGGAGAAGTTGGGGAATGTGTTTTGGGGTGTCATTTTACATATACCCATGCTGGGTGAGAAAAATATCTTGGTCAAATGCCAACTTTGTATAAAAAAATGGGAAAAGTTGTCGTTTGCCAAGATATTTCTCTCACCCAGCATGGGTATATGTAAAATGACACCCCAAAACACATTCCCCAACTTCTCCTGAGTACGGCGATACCACATGTGTGACACTTTTTTGCTGCAAAGGTGGGCAAAGGGGCACATATTCCAAAGTGCACCTTTCGGATTTCACCGGTCATTTCTTACACATTTTGATTGCAAGGTACTTCTCACACATTTGGGCCCCTAAATTGCCAGGGCAGTATAACTACGCCACAAGTGACCCCATTTTGGAAAGAAGACACCCCAAGGTATTCTGTGAGGGGCATGGTGAGTTCCTAGAATTTTTTATTTTTTGTCGCAAGTTAGTGGAATATGAGACTTTGTAAGAAAAAAATAAAAATAAAAAATCATCATCATTTTCCGCTAACTTGTGACAAAAAATAAAAAGTTCTATGAACTCACTATGCCCATCAGCGAATACCTTAGGGTGTCTACTTTCCGAAATGGGGTCATTTGTGGGGTAGTTATACTGTTTGGGCATTGTAGAACCTCAGGAAACATGACAGGTGCTCAGAAAATCAGAGCCGTTTCAAAAAGCGGAAATTCACATTTTTGTACCATAGTTTGTAAATGCTATAACTTTTACCCAAACCATTTTTTTTTTGCCCAAACATTTTTTTTAATCAAAGACATGTAGAACTATAAATTTAGCGAAAAATGTATATATGGATGTCGTTTTTTTTGCAAAATTTCACAGCTGAAAGTGAAAAATGTCATTTTTTTGCAAAAAAATCGTTATATTTTGATTAATAACAAAAAAAGTAAAAATGTCAGCAGCAATAAAATACCACCAAATGAAAGCTCCATTAGTGAGAAGAAAAGGAGGTAAAATTCATTTGGGTGGTAAGTTGCATGACCGAGCGATAAACGGTGAAAGGAGTGTAGTGCCGAAGTGTAAAAAGTGGCCTGGTCATGAAGGGGGTTTCACCTAGCGGGGCTGAAGTGGTTAAGAATCATTCACTGGTCTACAATAAAAGCAATTAGAATAGATGTATTTAAGTCGGATAACCCCTTTAACTTTCTCTACATGATAAATGCCACTTGCTGAAGTGAGACAACCCCTTTAAGATTGCTAACTGCCTTCACTGTTACAATTTGCTCGTCTAGATCTGTTATGCCAGTTTCCAGATGGCCAACATGTCCACATCTGTCACAGTAGTATCCACTCGGAAGAAACTACAGAAGAAAGCATCCAATCTTGCTAGCCATTAACCTAGTTTCAATAGAGAACAGTAATTGGAAAGTAAAGTACCTACAAGGGGTAACACCTGCTTTTAACACAGTTTTCTTAAGGGAGGTAAAACCTGACAAAATTTAAATGAAATTGAAAAAACTAAAATTATAATTAAAATAACGTTTTAACATTTTAATGTCATCTAGTTTCTGCAAAATGCATGCCAAACTTAAAAAGAAAATTAAATTTCTCCTTTTTGAATTTTCTGTTCCAACTCCAGTGTGGGTAATAAGTGTCAATAAATGCAAAAATAAATAGCCTTTTTCATTTTAAATTTCCACTTTGTCAATTAATTCTCCTCTTCCTATAGTGGGTTTTTCATGTCAAAAATCAAATCAAATGAAGACACCATGTAGAAGTTAACAATGGTAGATTGAGATTTTAATTTCATCTCTTTCAGGCATTTTCCCTGCCAAAAGTCAAATTAAAAAGAAAAACCATTTGAATTTATTTTAACTTTGTAATAACATTCAGATTCATTTAAATGAGCAGTAGTGGGCGTGGTGCAGCATACAAAATGTTGTCCTTTCCTGACTGAACAGACAGTGGCTCTGTATGTCTACTAGAGGGTTTTGTGCTTTTCCACATTTCCAACTGCTAAGGGCTCTTTCACACTTGTGTTCTTTTCTTCCGGCATAGAGTTCCGTCGTCGGTGCTCTATGCCGGAAGAATCCTGATCAGGATTATCCCCATGCATTCTGAATGGAGAGAAATCCGTTAAGGATGCATCAGGATGTCTTCAGTTCCGGAACGGAAACGTTTTTTGGCCGGAGAAAATACCGCAGCATGCTGCGCTTTTTGCTCCAGCCAAAAATCCTGAACACTTGGCGCATCGACGGATCCGGAATAATAGCCCATTGAAATGTATTATTCCGGATCCGTCCTAACGTCTTCAGTTGTTACGATGCAACGACGGATCCGGAAGTTGTGTCTGCGCCAGGAAGTAGGAAGGTCTTGGCTGGCGCGATAACTTCCACAGACAACCCGCGCGGGAGAAGACAGGGCATGAAAGCAGCTCCTGGAGGTGAGTATTGTGTGTGTTTGTCTGGGAAAAAACATTAACTACATGCATCTACTATGTCCTAGACATAGTAGATGCATGTAGGAGGCAGAAAATGAATGTTGGGGTAGTAGTCCCCTGGGGAATGCTGCCCCCAGCACCCACCATGCAGTCACCCCAGCTTCAGTCCCAAGTGCTTTTGCTTTGGGACTGCAGCTGGGGTGACCGCATGGAGGATGTTGGGGGTAGTAGTCCCCTGGGGAATGCTGCCCCCAGCACCCACCGTGCAGTCACCCCAGCTGCAGTCTCAAGTGTTTTGGCTTTGGGACTGCAGCTGGGGTGACTGCATGGAGGATGTTGGGGGTAGTAGTCCCCTGGTTAAGGTGGTACTGTTTAATATTAATTTGATCATTTTCATTTCTTTGTTCTCATTGTTTATAGGTTATATTTTTTGGGAGAGAGACCTGATAGTGTCTGAAAAAATGTCCAGTAAGTATCATTTTCGAGGGATTATTTTCAATGATTCAAAATCAATTGTTTAATTATTTTTAGTTGTTTCAATAGGCTATTCAAGTGAGTCCGGGAACTCTCCTCCAAGCCAACGAGTTCGCTTGGATACGGTATGTCATGTTTTCAAGCTTTATTTTATTATCCCATGTCCATGTTTTTTTTTCTTTCACAGCAATCGTCAACGGAGGAGAGGTATTCCGGCCCTGCTCCGACAGCGGGAGAGGAGGAAGTCGGGGGGTGGACACCATGAAGCGGTAAATAAAATAAAAAAAATTATTGTGTTTTTAATACATTTTTTAAATTTTTGGTTATTAAGTTTGATATTCTTTTATTTTAGTCTAATCCTACTGTTGCCGCGAGAGGTCGTCAGCTACCACCCATAAGGCGCCGGGGAGCACGCAGTGGTCGGGGACGTGCGAGTATATCTCAGTATTGAATCTTGTTAGATCATATGTGTAAATTATTAATATTTTTTTATTATTAAATTATTTTCTCATTTATTTAGGGTTCAAGGGCCTCTGTCAGAACGGATGAGGAGGAATTATCTGGATTCTATATTGACAATGAACTCCTCATCCATCTGGTGGAGGAACGCGTCCCACTCTGGGACCATACCGACCACCGCCATGCAGACCATCACCTGACCCAGAGTCTGTGGATGGAGATTTGTGGAAAAATACTTCCGGATTGGGACGACCTCAGTGAAGGCCAACAGGAAGATTGCAGTAAGTAGCCTTAAATTTTTTGAATTGATTAGTTATCAATCATGTGCAAACTGAGGCCCTCCAGCTGTTTCAAAACTACAACTCCCAGCATTCCCTATCCAGGCATGTCAGGAGTAGTAGTTTTGCAACAGCTGTAGGGCTGCCGTTTGGTAATGCCAGTAATTTGAGAGTAATGTTTATTTTTATATTTTTCAGAGACGTCAGTCATGGTGCGATGGTGCTCAATAAGGGACCGCTATAAGAAAGATTATAACGAGGAGGTCAATCGCCCGATTGAGTCTGGCGGAACCTGCCAGCAGCCGTACCGCTATGCGGCTGCCCTAGGGTTCCTACGTAGAACCCTAGAGCTGCGAAGGTAAGTAAAAAATGCATATAAAAATGGTAAAATGTAGAAATAGATTGTAAAAACATGCTTTTTTTTTTTTTTTTTTACAGAACAACTAGCAGTACTCGGGCGCCAGAACCTCCTCTCATAATTAGGCGGTCCCTGCTGAGCTGCCACCCACGGATCCCTCTCCACCTCGTCCAGCACCTGGTCAGGATCCAAATCATCCTCTACTGGTGCCCTCTGGTGACGCAACAATGGCCGTTATGGCGCCACTTTTTGAGGCCAGAGGGCCGGTAGAAGCCGCCAAGCTGATTATGAAGACCTCACAAGGCTCTTGTATGAGACCTTGTGTGGGTACAGCAATAGGATTGTAGCCATGGAGGCCGAGCTGAGAAGTCTGCGGGAGTGTGTGGCACAGTTTTCTCAGCCGGGCCCGCTACAAACCTATTGGCCATCAGTTAATCAGCTGGTGGCGGACTTCACGCCCGACCAGGTCTTGGAGTTCAGACGTAGGGTGGAGGATGCGGTGTGGGATTTGAGACACCGCACAACTTCCGTCCCCCAACCACCAACCTATCCCACGTCCCATTCCTATCCCCCACCACAACATCCTCACCCCTTCCAACCTCCGCACCACTTCCAACCTCCGCACCACTTCCAACTCGTCCACCTCAACCACCTCCCACTCTCTCCTCCTAACTATTTTCAACCATCTACTTTCACAACTCCTTCTTCGCTGGCTCGGGCAACTCCTTCACCCAATCCCCCATCCCGGTTGCATACTCCCGCTGTCTCTCCTCCCACATCACACATTTCAGTGTCCACCAGAACATACGAAGGTGGAGAGGGATCAAGCCATGTACTGCCTTCCACCCCCCAACCTCCTCCTCCAAATCCTCAATACCGGGATTTGTGATTTTTGTTGATTTAAATTTTATATTAATATTGTTTTATTTATATATATATATATATATATATATATATATATTTTTTTTTTTTCTTTTTTTTTTTTTTAAATCAGTAAAATTCGGTTAAACGTTTTTATGTGTCCTTGTGTTTTTTTACTAAAATAAAAATATACCTGACATGCTCTCCCACCGCTTGGGGAGCGACACTGGAACTGTGTCACTCTACAGGCGGTGGGAGAGGGTGTGTTGTGTGTTGGATAAAGGCCTGACATGCTCTCCCACCGCTTGGGGAGCGACACTGGAACTGTGTCGCTCTACAGGCGGTGGGAGAGGGTGTGGTGGATAAAGGCCTGACATTCTCTCCCACCGCTTGGGGAGTGACACTGGAACTGTGTCGCTCTACAGGCGGTGGGAGAGGGTGTGGTGGATAAAGGCCTGACATGCTCTCCCACCGCTTGGGGAGAGACACTGGAACTGTGTCGCTCTACAGGCGGTGGGAGAGGGTGTGGTGGATAAAGGCCTGACATTCTCTCCCACCGCTTGGGGAGCGACACTGTAACTGTCACTCTACAGGCGGTGGGAGAGGGTGTGGTGGATAAAGGCCTGACATGCTCTCCCACCGCTTGGGGAGCGATACTGAAACTGTATCGCTCTACAGGCTGTGGGAGAGGGTGTGGTGGATAAAGACCTGACATGCTCTCCCACCACTTGGGGAGCGACACTGGAACTGTGTCGCTCTACAGGCGGTGGGAGAGGGTGTGGTGGATAAAGGCCTGGCATGCTCTCCCACCGCTTGGGGAGTGACACTGGAACTGTGTCGATCTACAGGCGGTGGGAGGGGGTGTGGTGAATAAAGGCCTGACATGCTCTCCCACCGCTTGGGGAGCGACACTGGAACTGTGTCGCTCTACAGGCGGTGGGAGAGGGTGTGTTGGATAAAGGCCTGGCATGCTCTCCCACCGCTTGGGGAGCGACACTGAAACTGTGTCGCTCTACAGGTGGTGGGAGAGAGTGTGGTGGATAAAGGCCTGACATGCTCTCCCACCACTTGGGGAGCCAGCCAATGATAGTGGCTACTCATGCGGTGATAGAGTTTTTGTAAAAATAAATTATTTATAAAGAAACACCATACTGGGGGCGGAGCTTGCGCCGGATGGAGATGGCCGCATAGCTCTCTGCTCTGCAAGGAGACTCGTCCCTAACGCCAGCTAAAACTAGCTTCCAGAGGCAAGAATGGTAAAAATCGGGAACCCCAGACAAGGTGATCCTCCCGCTACCTCCAAGAACCAGATATCTGGTGGAGACATGGAGAAATTCCTCAAGAAAGGAATTGCCGCCAGAGAGACCAAGATGGCGCCGTCGCCGCAGCTCAAAGCACTGAAGCGTGCTCAGTCGGAAGGAGAAAGCGACGCAGAAGATATGCAACCCAGCCCCGAACTCCCGATCACGAGGAAATATCTTGATCGTGCTCTGAACAGAGTGATGGAGCCGATTCTCGCGGAGCTATCAGCCTGCAGACACGAGGTGAGACACATCGGGGAACGGGTGGAGATCTTAGAGTCGCATCAAACAGCGATCTTAAACCACCAGGCCTCAGTGTCTGACTCATTTCCCCGCTGTGCCTCATACCTAAACGATCTTCATAGAGCACTAGAGGATCAAGAGAACAGGGGGCGCCAAAATAACCTCAGATTTAGAGGAGTGCCGGAATCGGTCCCCCCAGGCGAAATTTCGGCTACCATCATTGAAATATGTGGCTCGCTACTGGGCTCCGATTTTCCACAAGAAGTCATCATAGAACGGGCGCACAGGGCCTTAAGACCTAAGCCGAAACCGACTGAGCCGCCCAGAGACATTATATGCAAATTCCTCAATTTCCAAGTGAAAGCCGCTATCCTGGAAGCTGCACGTAATCACTCTGACCTGGTTTACGAGGACTCCAAGATCGACATCTATCAGGACCTAGCTCCTTCAACTCTGAAGAAACGTAGATCCCTTAAGCCTCTAACGGATTGGCTCCGATCCCATAAAGTGCTCTATAGATGGTGCTATCCGTTTGGTCTAGCCTTTACATATGTGGGCAAGAGGGTCAACATCTCATCATTTACAGACCTCACGGCCACTTTTGAGCTACTGAATGTTCCCCCAATGCCGATTGACAACTGGGAACTTTTTCAAGATCCAAGTGTTTTGCCAGAAATCCCCAAAGTGGCCCCTTTTGAAGTGCTCCGTACACCGAAGTCTTCCCGTTCCAAGAAAAGAGGCTCACATCTCACCCCAAGAAGTCTTTCTCAAGAGCAATAGACTGACCCATATGGCCACTATCTAACCTATTAAGGTCCCGCCAGCATTGGGAATCACACCCTTTACCTGCCTACAGCCTTTCGGTACTACTACCTACCTGTTGGTCATGGGTCCTGTTATATCTACTCTAAATGGACTTCCCCCCCTTTCTTGCCTCAATACAGCCCTCCTCTGGGCGTTATACGATCTCCTCATCGGTCTACAGACCAATTAACCCCCTCTTACTTATGACATATCATAATATGTTTGTTGTTCCATTTACTGTTTGTCTAATATGTTTTGTTCTGTTCCCCCTACCTATTCTAATTCCAAGGTACATGTCTCTCTCATTGACACGGAGTAAACTCCTTCTTCCCGCAACTTCATTGATATACTGGACAGCGGTCCTTCACAGACCCTCTGCGCTTTCTGGGGGAGTATCACTCCAGCTGCAAGGTAACATTACACACACCATACCCAATGGCTGATCTGTCTGTTGCTTCTTACAATGTTAAAGGTTTTCACTCCCCTTTAGAACGGAGTCAAATCTTTGCCATTCTAAGAAAAGCCGGTGCTGGGGTGGTCTTCCTCCAGGAGACGCACTTCCGCTTTAACCACTACCCCGACATCAGGTTCTTTTATTATTCCAACTGGTATCATTGTGGGGGTAACGCCTCAGCCTCCAGTGGGGTTAGTATAGGACTGCATAGGAGAATCTCCTTCAATTTTGTCGACCAACACTTAGACCCAGACGGAAAGTTCCTGTTACTTAAGGGCACTATAGGGCCGCAAACCTACACTTTTATCAATCTATACGCTCCTAACACTGGTCAATCCCGTTGGTTTGCAGATATTCTCCCTATCATAGAATCCTTCAAAGAAGGTATCGTAGTTGCAGGGGGTGACTTAAATATAGCACTACTCCCACAATTAGATATTTCTTCACACAAGTCATCCCACTCCAGCAAATCCCTAAAAGCTATCAGGAATGCCCTCTGGGACCTACATTTGATAGACATATGGCGGTCCCATCATCCTAACACCCTAGACTACACCTACTACTCCCCAATTCATAATGCCTATCATAGAATAGACTACTTGTTTATTTCTAAGGAACACCTACATCTTTGTAGGGAATCATCCATTGGCTCTATACATGCTTCAGACCATTCCCCCATATATATCTCAGTCCTGGCCCCTAAGTAAAACTCCCTCATGCTTTAATTGGCGCTTAAACGAAACCCTCCTGGGATATCAAGATTCGGTCGATTTGATCTCTAAGCACATTACAGAGTACTTCTCCCTGAATAAAAGCCCTGAGCTCACGGCAAACACCCTCTGGGATGCCCATAAACCGGTAATCAGGGGACAATTCATCAGCATTGGCACACACCTTAAGAAAACGAGGGAAAAAGAAATTGATGATGCCCTGAAAAATATTCAGAGGCTTGAATCACAGCACAAAACAAAACCCTCTGACCCTCAACTTCAAGAACTATCGGAGTTCAGGGCCAAACTTAGATCCCTCCTAGTATCTAGAGCACCTAAATATTATATGAGTTCCCAGCATAAATTTTTTGCGCATGGTGATAAGGCCACTAAATTTGTCATGAACAGAATCAAAGGGAGGAGATCTGCGAATTATGTTCACCAGTTATCCTCACAAGACGGGTTACCCATCTTTTCTGTCACACAGATCGCTGCCCAATTTCGCTCCTTTTATAACTACCTCGATAATCTCCCTACCACTGTGGACGTAGAAACCCATGTTTCCGCTGTATCTGCATTCTTGGAAGCCTCTAAACTTCCCAACATCTCCCCAAAACAGAAGTTAAGTCTCGAAACCCCCTTTTCCTTAAATGAGCTCAAAAAAGCAATGTGCCAAATGCCATCAGGAAAGAGCCCAGGCCCAGACGGACTCCTGTTAGCTTACTACAAAACATTCCACGAACTCCTCTTACCTCATCTTCTGGAAGTCTGTAACCAGACTTTTCAGGGAACCCCTCTTTCAAGGGATATGACTGCGGCCCATATCACCCTTATCCCTAAAGAAGGGAAAGATTCCAAACTATGCTCCAGCTACAGGCCCATCTCCCTCCTAAACATAGACCTCAAACTCCTGGCCAAGATGTTGGCCAACAGGTTAGCTATCCTCCTCCCACAACTTGTTCACGGAGATCAGGTCGGTTTTATCCGCAACAGGGAAGGCAAAGACAACACCACCAGGGTGATTAATACTCTCTGCCATGCCAAACGGATTGCCTCCCCTTTGCTTTTACTCAGCACAGATGCTGAGAAAGCATTCGATAGGGTAAAATGGTCGTATCTAAAGCATGTCCTGTTGAGCTTTGGCCTACCTGATCCCTTTGTCCAAGCAACTTTTACCATTTACGCAACAGCCTCCGTTCTAGTAAATGGTAACTTGTCCTCCTCATTCCCCATTAGAAATGGGACCCGCCAGGGCTGCCCACTATCACCCCTCCTTTTCATTTTGGCCCTCGAGCCACTTCTTTCAACCATAAGATTGGACCGGGAGGTAGCAGGTCTATGTTTGGGAGACAGGGAACAAAAAATAGCTGCCTTCGCTGATGACGTCCTTATAATGACAGTCAATCCGAAGGTGTCCTTACCTCGCATTCAGTCCCATCTTAACACATATAGCACTATATCAGACTTCAAAATTAATGCCAACAAATCATTAGTTCTATGTTTAGGCATCCCTCGGGTAACCAAGTGTCAGTTAATGATTAACTCCCCATACAATTGGTCCTCCCCCACTATCACTTATCTAGGGGTCAAGATTAGCCCTGAAATAACCAAACTATTTTCCCTCAACCACACCCCTTTGAAAAACTCACTTTTTGAAGCTATCGACAGTCTGGCCCGAACCAATCCGACGCTGTCCTGGTTTGGTCGTAAAAACCTTCTCTCATCCTTAATACTCCCTCGGCTCACCTATATGCAGCAAGTTCTACCCATCCTCGTCCCCAAACATTACTATGACTCCATAATGCAAAAGTTTAGATCCTTCATCTGGAGTGGAAGGAAAGCGAGACTCTCCTCTGCTCTCCTCACCAGACCCAGACATGCAGGGGGAATAGGCTTACCAAATCCTGATCTCTATGGGAAGGCCATCCTCTCTCGTGCAATAGCTTGGCTACGTCCTCCCCCATTTTCGGCTGTGGCTCAGTTGGAACTAGACATTTTGAACACTCCAGCCAGAGTGCTTCTTCTAGGCCAGAAGATGACTCTCCCTGGCCCTATGTCCCATTATCCAAATGTCAAAGCCACGCTTGAAGCATGGAAGTGGTTATCTTCCTCACACTGCTCCATTCCGTTCCCTTCCCCCTTACTATCAGTAAAGGATGCCCTAAACACGGCCCCTCCCACCCTAAGAGGCTCGACCTCACCGGGACTGATGTCCTCCTCAGCCCCTTTGATCTCCCTAGCTCTTCCCACTGGAGTCTGGATGGACCTAGAGGACACGAACGCCCTACTCAACCCTCACCCACGGGACTTCCTATCGGTCGCCTACCTCAGAGCCCATCTAAAACAACACATAAAAATAGGGGACCTTTTACGCCCCCTAGTTTGGTTTGAAGCACTGATATCTTCACAATCAGCACCCAGAAAACTTATCTCACAAATCTATGGTAAACTGCGGCTGTCACCCATGATAGCAAAACCTTCTTTTGTGAGACAATGGGAACTAGACTTGAACATCACCATCCCCTACGAATCCCTACCTAAACTACTAGAATCTCCCCACGGGGCCTCCCGCTGTGTCCGAATTCAGGAAAATGGCTATAAAATCCTCACCGGATGGTATAACACGCCAGATAAGACTTCAAGATTCACCGAGTCTGCTTCGGACACTTGTTGGAGGTGCCTTGGGGAGAGGGGTACATTCCTCCATATCTGGTGGGGGTGCCCCCTTATCCATAAATGGTGGTGTGAGGTTTTCTCAGTGGCCAACAAAGTCTGCGGCACCTTGATCCAGCCATCTCCGCAGATTGCCCTCCTGTCCTTCTCCCAAGAAAAGGGTAATGCTAAACCGCCCTTTATATTCACACAAATGCTGTTAGCGGCCCGCCTTCAACTCCTTAAATTTTGGTTACAAACTACAGTTCCAACCATAGAACAATGGCTCCAAAAAATTGATCAGATCCATAGGTTTGAGGAACTTTCCTCTTGGGAATCACGCACTCACGTTTTATTCCTCAAAAAATGGTCTTTATGGTCTAAATTTAGATCCCCCAAACTTTAGCGTACTTCTCTGATGCCTAATTAGTATGAAATCCTATTCTTTAGTCCTCAGGCAACGTTTTACAACACCGTATACTCCCCACCCGGGGGTCCCCCCCAGACTTGGTAGGGTATTCTACTATCACCGCTTCAGATCTCACTGTCACCCTCACTTCTCTAGTTTCATGTGCGTCCTTACTATCATATTGCTCTCGCCGGACTGTCATTGTCTGTCTCCATGTATTACCTATACATTTATGCAACACCTTTATATTTGTCATGTATTTACTCCGTACTTAAAAATTACTTAAAATTACTGTGGCGTGGCCTGCGAGCCTATATCTTGGTATCCTGTTACCTTTGTTATACTTGAAAATTACAATAAATATATATATATATATATATATATAAAAAAAAAGAAACACCATACTACTATATTTGAAAAAGTTAATAAACTTTATTATTGAACAATTTTTGGAGAAAAAAAAAAAACAACAACAGGAAAAAATTTCAATTTTATACATTCTGGTCCTGCCACTGTAAACATCCAGCATCTGAGCTAAAGTAGGTAGCAAATGAATCGCGCATGGCAGACACCGCCACAGTACCACGTGGTCCAAAAGTTGCAATACTTGTCATTTGGCTGTCCTCGATTATTAGCTCAATGGCGGGTTCTTTAGTCCGTAGGAAATTGTACTACCCCACACTTTACCGCTTCGTCTACAGTTTCGATCTTCAACTGAATAGGTTTTGCAAAAACTCTCCATTTAGATACAAGGATCCCAAAAGGTGCACTCGACCATTCTTCGTACCCTTGTTAATCGATAATTGAAATTGCGTTTGGTGGCATCCAATCCACGGCTGGAGTAGGGTTCTATCAGGTTTCCAGACATTTGGAAAGCTTCATCACCCACCAATACGCATAGCAGTGGTGGACTGTCGGTTCCAGGCATAGGTTCAGGAGGTGGAAAGTCAAATTGCCTATTGTACACGCTCTGTCCCATGAAAGTTTATGAAAATCATGGAATCATTGGTGCGGCCATATGCACCAATATCAACTGCCACAAACCGGTACTCAGCATCAGCGATGGCCATTAACCCCTTAGGGACACAGCCTTATTTCACCGTAAGGACCAGGCCATTTTTTGCAAATCTGACCACTGTCACTTTAAGTGCTGATAACTTTAAAATGCTTTGACTTATCCAGGCCGTTCCGAGATTGTTTTTATGCCACATATTGTACTTCATGACACTGGTAAAATGAAGTAAAAAGCACAAAATAATACCAAATTTACCCAAAAAGTTAAAAAATTTGCAAATTTCAAAGTTTCAGTTTCTCTACTTCTGTAATACCCCCAAAAAATTGTGATGACTTTACATTCCCCATATGTCTATTTCATGTTTGGATCATTTTGGGAATGATATTTTATTTTTTGGGGATGTTACAAGGCTTAGAAGTTTAGAAGCAAATTTTGAAAATTTTCAGAAATCTTCAAAATCCCACTTTTTATGGACCAGTTCAGGTTTGAAGTCATATTGTGAGGCTTAGATCATAGAAACCTCCCAAGAATGACCCCATCTAAGAAACTACACCCCTCAAGGTATTCAAAACTGATTTTACATATGTCGTTAACCCTTTAGGTTTTGCACAAGAGTTATTGGCAAATGGGGATGAAATTTGAGAATTTCATTTTTTTGTCTAATTTTCCATTTTAACCAATTTTTTCCACTAACAAAGCAAGGGTTAACAGCCAAACAAGACTGTATCTTTATTGCCCTGACTCTGCCGTTTACAGAAACACCCCATATGTGGCCGTAAACTACTGTACGGACACACAGCGGGGCGTAGAGTGAAAGGTGCACCGTTTGGTTTTTGGTAGCCAGATTTTGCTGGACTGTTTTTTTGACACCATGTCCCATTTGAAGCCCCCTGATGCACCCCTAGAGTAGAAACTCCATAAAAGTGACCCCATCTAAGAAACTACACCCCTCAAGGTATTCAAAACTGATTTTACATACATTTTTAACCAGGGGTCAAGTCCTGGGGAAAAAAAGTGTGGGAACTCACCCAAGATCCACTGCAACCCCCCCCCCAAAAAAAAAAAAAAAAAAAAAAAAAAAAAAAACAGAAAATCTAGCACGCTGTAATTTGTGTAGCTGCGGACTGAGCCAAATGTACACATTGTGATCAAAACACAATATCATAGTGCCATCCTCTCCCCCTGTCCCCTAATGTGCCAGTATCAAGTTCCTCTCTCCTACCCCCTTCATGTGCCAGTATCATGGCGCCAATAGCCCGCCTCCCCCGTGGCAGTAAAGTAACAGTCCGGTATTTTAAACAAAAAAACAAAAAAAAAACACTTTTAGAAAAGTTTGTCATGGGATTCGAACTCATGACCCCTACACATCAGAGGCAAGGCTAATTACTTAAAAAAATATATATATAAGACTTCTACTGTAGGTAACTTTGCCCACTGTGTATGGATGTAGCAGAGCTGGGTGTGTTGGGGCAGCTGTCATGTGTCTGGTTGTACACTAGGTATCAGTACACTAGGTATCAGTAGAAGTCTTAAAAAAAAACCCACTTTTAGAAAAGTTTGTCCTGGGATTCGAACTCATGACCTCTACACATCAGAGGCAAGGCATTTACCCCCACAGCCATGAAAGCTGTCTAGGTAGTTGCTAAAAAAAAAAAAAAAAAAAAAGACTTCTACTTATACCTAGTGTACTGATACCTAGTGTACAACCAGACACATGACAGCTGCCCCAACACACCAAGCTCTGCTACATCCATACACAGTGGGCAGCTGTCATGTGTATGGTTGTACACTAGGTATCAGTACACTAGGTATAAGTAGAAGTCTTATTTTATTTATTTTTTAAGCAACTACCTAGACAGCATTCATGGCTGTGAGGGTAAATGCCTTGCCTCTGATGTGTAGAGGTCGTGAGTTCGAATCCCACCTTTAGGTGTTGCACAAGATTTAATGGAAAATAGAGATACAATTTCCAAATTTCACTTTTTTGGCCGATTTTCCATTTTAATATTTTTTTTCCAGTTACAAAGAAAGGGTTAACAGCCAAACAAAACTCATTATTTATGGCCCTAATTCTGTAGTTTACAGAAACACCCCATATGTGGTTGTAAACTGCTGTACGGGCACACGGCAGGGCGCAGAAGGAAAGGAATGCCATACGGTTTTTGGGAGGCTGGATTTTGCTGGACTGTTTGTTTTTTACACCATCTCCCATTTGAAGCCCCCCCGATGCACCCCTAGAGTAGAAACTATAAAAAAGTGACCCCATTTTAGAAACTAAGGTTAGATCATGTGGTAATTTTATAGAGCAGGTTGTCACGGACACGGTGATACATAATATGTATACAATTTTTTTTATTTATGTAAGTTTTACACAATGATTTCATTTTTAAAACAAAAAAGTTTTTGTTTCTCCATAGTCTAAGAGCCATAGTTTTTTCAGTTTTTGGGCGATTATCTTAAGTAGGGTCTCATTTTTTGCGGGATGAGATGACGGTTTGATTGGCACTATTTTGGGGTGCATATGATTTTTTGATCGCTTGCTATTACACTTTTTGTGACACTTTTTTACACCGTTTTTATTTATATTTTTTTACGGTGGTCATCTGAGGGGTTAGGTCATGTGATATTTTTATAGAGCCGGTCCATACGGACGCAGCAATACCTAATATGTATAATTTTTTTAATTTATGTAAGTTTTACACAATGATTTCATTTTTGAAACAAAAAAAAAAGATGTTTTAGTGTTTCCATAGTCTAAGAGACAGTTTTTTCAGTTTTCAAGTAGGGTCTCATTTTTTGCGGGATGAGATGACGGTTTAATTGTTACAATTTTGGCGTACATGCGACTTTTTTAATCACTTTTATTACCTTTTTTGGGGAAGTAAGGTGGGCAAAATTTAAATTTCATCATAGTTTTTAATTTTAAATTTTTATGGCGTTCACCGTTCGGGTAAAGTAACATGACCGTTTTATAGATCAGGTCGTTACGGACGCGGCGATACCAAACATGTGTAGGGAATTTTTTTTTTTCATTTTTAATCAGTGATAAATGTGTTTTTTGATTTTTACTTTTTTTTTTTTTACCCAGACCCACTTGGTTCTTGAAGATCCAGTGGGTCTGATGTCTGTATAATACAGTACTGTACTCTATATAGGGTACTGCACTGTATTTTACTTACACTGAACAGATCTATGCTTTTAGCATAGATCTGTTCAGCACCATGGACAGGGAAGGGTGAGGACGGGGCTTCGGGGGGCTGTCTGGGGGCTCTCTCCCTCTCCCATCGGGGGGCTGCAAAGGCACAGCAGCCTCCCGATCGGAGAGGGAGGGAGCTCCCTGCGCTCCCTCCCTCCGTACGGACCGCTGTATGGAAAGGGTTAAACGGCTGACATCGCATCACCGATGTAAGCCGTTTATACCAGGGTGCCAGCAATGTGCAATATACCTACTAGACGCCAACGATTATTCAAGGGGAGGCGGGCGGGGGATTGCGGTCCCGCCTGCCGCATCACCCGCCTCCCGCAACCCTCCCCCTGCACCACCCGCCCACATAATATCATTCAAGGGTGCAGGGGGAGGAAAAACATATATATTTTGGGCATTGTAAAGTTTCTGATCCCCGCGGTCAGGGACCACGGGGATCAGAAACGTCAAAAAGCGCATCAAACCGCAGGACTGAATTGACCTGCGGTTTGTTGCGATCGCCGACATGGGAAGGGGGGGTCACTGGACCCCCACGCGCATTTAGCCTAGGTGCCTGCTCAATGATTTGAGCAGGCACCTTGTTCCGATCACTGCCAGCCGGGCGGCAGTGATCGGAACAACACACGACGTACCGGATAACGTACCGGTACGTCATGTGTCCTTAAGTACCAGGACATCATGACGTACCGGTACGTCATGTGTCCTGAAGAGGTTAAAACAATTGAAAAATATTTTTTATAATTAAAAAATTCAGATCCGGTACCTGGCGGCTTTATTATACGGATATGTTTTCCGTCCACTGCGCCGACACAATGCGAAAATTGACACACCTCATAATTTTTTGTTCAATTTGTAGCCATCTCTGCTGATTGGGAGTAGGTATAAACTCCTCATGCAGTTGCTCCCATAAAACGTGACACGTTTCTTTCACAATTGTTGAAATCGTTGAAATTACAAGCCGGAAATGATAGTGTATCGAGGTGAAACTGTCACCTGTAGCCAGAAAGCTGATGAAAAAAACATATATATATTAGATTAGTAATTTTAAATACATAAAAATTATATTATGAATTTGTCAAATTTGATATGGCCTGAATCACTATAATTATCATAAATATCCTTAATGAGTAAAATTTTTCTATACTTGAAAGGATCAATATATATTTACTGCCAGTAATATTTACATAAAATATGGACAGATTAGTATAGCTGCTATAAAAATTGTAAATGAAATATAAATACTAAACAACACATAGAAATAATTAAAATTAATATATCTATATGTCATTATCTTACCGGATGGTCAACATGAGTCGTTCTGTTGGTGACACACTCCTGCGGAAAAACGTATCCATTCTTGCCAGTCTCGGTGATACTCGATCTAGGAGCTCATCAAAGGTAGCCATATTCATGCAGAAAAAGTTATTACATTTTTCGGGATAATTACGTAATTCCGGGTACAGGACTTCAAATGCTCCTTCGGTTATCCGTGCTGATGATATTGGATGAACCCAATACCAACGAAGACGACGCCGATGTCTATCTCGCTCTTGTTTCCTCCTTCTTGAAAGCAAGATCAGGGCTTTGAAAGCAAACTCTTGTTCAGGCATCATCCTGGCGACAATCCTAAGCAGAATCTGAGCTAGTCACCTAGGTTTACTTTTTATAGACCAAAATATTTGCAAATTTTATTAATTGTACAACTATAAATTTAGTGATAAGAATTCATTTAGAATTATTTTACATACCGGATCCGCTCATCAGTTCACGACGGATCCGCTGTTTCGACAGATCCGGCACCATACCGGATCCAGAAAAAAAAAATGGCAATGTTGCATTCAGGATTTCCGGATCAGTATCTAAAAAAATTATGCGTTCTCACGTGTTTTTCCGGATCCGGCGTGTAATTCCGGCAAATGCAGTACACGACGGATCCGGCCAACGCAAGTGTGAAAGAGCCCTAACACAGGATCAAGTTTATCTTTCCAATAGATGGCGCAGTGACAGTGAAATCTTACTGTGCTGAATGCATAGGATAAGATTACGAATCTAATAGATGGTGCCCTCTTTTTGAGGAGTGAATTATTCAAGGATTATGATTCTATCATCAACTCTGCTGCCCTGTTATCCCCCTAGATGTCTCACCCACAACATCTATGGGGTTAATCTGCTCTGCCATACTTGAGTGAGGACGTGGTGGACGTGCCAAGAAGCTTGAAAAGTTGCAAATTATGGTACACGTCATGCGCCATAATCTGTGAGTTTTTTACATCAGTATAGTGGCATAAAATGATTAGTAAATGTCCTCCATTGTGTCTGTGTGACCAAAAATCTGGGTGCATGACTTGCAGAAACGTGGAGCAATCTTGGCATCACTGTTCCGATTGCTGGGAAAGTTCAGACCCCTATGATCAGTATTGATGGCCTACAATAGCGCTCAGCAACCTTCGGCCAGGGTTATTGCTATAGGAGCTGCAGAGGTAGCAGTCGCTACCTCGCCCAGGAGCCTGAAGGAATCCAAAGACTCCTGTGTTGTTTAAGAAACACTGGTATTATACAAAGTACATGCTGGTCAAGTCACTCCTCTGGCTGAAGAGTAGGGGTTAGGTCAAAAATTTGGCATGGGGGGGTAGGTGTTGCGGTTTAAATTTTTGCCTCAAGCACCGCAAAGGTTATATGCTTCCCTGCCCCTGGCCACAAAGCACTGAGGTAAGGAGGCCCATGAGCCTTAAGCTATGCCACTGTCTTCGGCACTCCAGCTGCTGTGAAATTACAACTCCCAGCATGCACATTTACTCAGCTGTTTTTGTAACTACCACAGATGTGAAAGGATGATTCTGGGAGCTGTAGTTTCAGAACAATTGGAGCTCCAGAGGTTGATGATACCCAGCCTACGATATTGATATATGGCAGTGCACAATACAGTTCTGTGTGGTGCATTTTCATGTGTGTGAAGTCCTGACGAAATAACAGGTGAGGGTCCGTCATTTTGTAAATCTGCAGCAGTAAAATCCACAGCAAATCATGCCACTGAATTAAAATCTGTGCAGTGAATTTTGTTCGTAACATATGGCTGAGACCCCTTAAAATCATATCCACTTTGCTGGCACGTAAACGATGTGGACCTGCCACCATATACAGGTCCTTCTCAAAAAATTAGCATATTGTGATAAAGTTCATTATTTTCTGTAATGTACTGATAAACATTAGACTTTCATATATTTTAGATTCATTACACACCAACTGAAGTAGTTCAAGCCTTTTATTGTTTTAATATTGATGATTTTGGCATACAGCTCATGAAAACCCAAATTTCCTATCTAAAAAAATTAGCATATTTCATCCGACCAATAAAAGAAAAGTGCTTTTAATACAAAAAAAGTCAACCTTCAAATAATTATGTTCAGTTATGCACTCAATACTTGGTCGGGAATCCTTTTGCAGAAATGACTGCTTTAATGCGGCGTGGCATGGAGGCAATCAGCCTGTGGCACTGCTGAGGTGTTATGGAGGCCCAGGATGCTTCGATAGCGGCCTTAAGCTCATCCAGAGTGTTGGGTCTTGCGTCTCTCAACTTTCTCTTCCCAATATCCCACAGATTCTCTATGGGGTTCAGGTCAGGAGAGTTGGCAGGCCACTTGAGCACAGTAATACCATGGTCAGTAAACCATTTACCAGTGGTTTTGGCACTGTGAGCAGGTGCCAGGTTGTGCTGAAAAATGAAATCTTCATCTCCATAAAGCTTTTCAGCAGATGGAAGCATGAAGTGCTCCAAAATCTCCTGATAGCTAGCTGCATTGACCCTGCCCTTGATAAAACACAGTGGACCAACACCAGCAGCTGACATTGCACCCCAGACCATCACTGACTGTGGATACTTGACACTGGACTTCAGGCATTTTGGCATTTCCCTCTCCCCAGTCTTCCTCCAGACTTTGGCACCTTGATTTCCGAATGACATGCAACAGTCCAGTGCTGCTTCTCTGTAGCCCAGGTCAGGCGCTTCTGCTGCAGTTTCTGGTTCAAAAGTGGCTTGACCTGGGGAATGCGGCACCTGTAGCCCATTTCCTGCACACGCCTGTACACGGTGGCTCTGGATGTTTCTACTCCAGACTCAGTCCACTGCTTCCGCAGGTCCCCCAAGGTCTGGAATTGGTCCTTCTCCACAATCTTCCTCAGGGTCCGGTCACCTCTTCTCGTTGTGCAGCGTTTTCTGCCACACTTTTTCCTTCCCACAGACTTCCCACTGGGGTGCCTTGATACAGCACTCTGGGAACAGCCTATTCGTTCAGAAATTTCTTTCTGTGTCTTACCCTCTTGCTTGAGGGTGTCAATGATGGCCTTCTGGACAGCAGTCAGGTCGGCAGTCTTACCCATGATTGCGGTTTTGAGTAATGAACCAGGCTGGGAGTTTTTAAAAGCCTCAGGAATCTTTTGCAGGTGTTTAGAGTTAATTAGTTGATTCAGATGATTAGGTTAATAGCTCGTTTAGAGAACCTTTTCATGATATGCTAATTTTTTGAGATAGGAATTTTGGGTTTTCATGAGCTGTATGCCAAAATCATCAATATTAAAACAATAAAAGGCTTGAACTACTTCAGTTGGTGTGTAGTGAATCTAAAATATATGAAAGTCTAATGTTTATCAGCACATTACAGAAAATAATGAACTTTATCACAATATGCTAATTTTTTGAGAAGGACCTGTACTTGTGTGCTGCATATTTACAGTGTTTATGTCCAGTGTGGCATGATGTACCCTAATATTTCCATGTCGCTAAAGGGTGGTCCACAGAATCAGCTCTTATGATGGGCCCTAGGCACCCCAGTCTAACAATGACCCCAGGCACCAGGTAAATTAACTTGTTTTCTGGAGCTCCTACTCTAAATTTTATTTGTGTCCACTGGAGGCAAATACAATTGAGCTTCTGGCAGCTCCAGCAGAAGAAGGGAACAATTGGTTCCCTGTCGCTCCATTTTGGGCGCTTTTCTGTGACGTAGATGATGTTATCACACCGCCTGCGACGTTACACCAGAGCAGACCTGCCAAAAGAGGCCCTAATACTGATCAAAACTGTAATATTGACCCCCTTACCCTAATACTGACCCTAACTGTAATAATAACCCTAATCATAATACTGACCCTAACCTTATTACTAATCCGGACTCCTAACTGTAATACCAACCCTAATAATAACGGTAATTGTAATACTGACGCTATAATTAATTGTAACCCTAAGGGCTCATGCACACGACCGGATTCACAAATAATATGGATGTCGTCCATGTGGATTCTGTATTTTGTGGAACGGAACAGCTGGCCCCTAAATAGAAAGTTTCTATACTTATCCGCAATAAGGACAATAATAGGGCATGTTTTTTGCTGAACGGACATACGGAAACAGAATGCACACTGAGTAACTTCAGTTTTTTTTTTGGTGGACCCATTGAACTGAATGGTTCTATATACGGTCCGCCAAAAAAAAAAATGAACGATCACATAGAAAATACTTTTGTGTGCATGAGCCCTAAAACTTACCTTCGGGGTCAAGCACACGAACATATTTTCTTTCCGTGTTTGTTAATTTTTTTTTTTTTTGTGGAACCATTCATTTCAATGGGTCCGCAAAAAAAGGGAATTTACCCCGTGTGCATTCCGTTTCCGTATGTCTGTCTGTCTGTCTGTTCTTCAAAAAAACAGAACATGTCCTATTATTGTCTGCATTACGGACAAGGATAGGACTGTTCTATTAGAGGCCAGCTGTTCCGTTCCGCAAAATACGGAATGCACACGGACGTCATCTGTATTTTTTGTGGATCCGTGTTTTGTGGACCACAAAATACATATAGTCATGTGCATGAGCCCTTACCCTAAAGGTTCATGCACACAAATGTATGTATTTTATGGTCCACAAAACACGAATCCACAAACAATACGGATGACGTCCGTGTGACATCCGTATTGCATCACATTTTTTTTTTTTTTTTTTACGGATCCATTGCAACATGCCTGTCCTTGTCTGCAACATGGACAAAAATAGGACATAGCTACGATAAAGCTGCGTTCCTGGCCAAATGTTGGTGAGTGCTATTGGAGGCCATCAATACTGATCATAGGAGTCTGAACTCTCTCACCAATCAGCACAGTGATGCCATGGATTCTCTGCGTTTCTGCAAGTCATGCACCTTGATTTTTTGTCACACAGACACAATGGGGGACATTTACTAATTGTCTTATGCCACTATACTGATGTAAAAAAGTTATCGATTATGGCGAGTGACATATGTGTACCATAATTTGTGACTTTTCAAGCTTCTTGGCACTTCTCTGGAGAAACGTCCACCACGTCCTCACTCAGTATGGCAGAGCACAGGCTGATGTGATGACGTAGGGAGGAGCTACGTCGTGCCTCCCCCCCTCATCTCCTACCCCGCTGTGGTGAAACTCGGCATCCGCATATAACGAAGCCACTCTGGATGTTGTTGGCCCAAGCGTGCTGGCGGTGATTAGCGGAGGTGCTCCCACTTGAAGTCGGAGCTCCCTGGATTTAGGAGAGTGTGGGCTCCTACCAGCTTTCTCTGTCTGTTCTATTTTATTATAGACAGGATTAAAAGGTTGCTGGTTGTCTCTATCTGCTTATACCTGCCTTAATGCTACTTCCTGCCGCCGGGCTCCATGACTAAGTTACCTCCTGCCTTCACTTCCGGATAGGATTGGAAGGTTTGGCTGTTTGGGTTTGTCTCGTCTATCTGTCCTCACCTGCCTCAACGTCACATTCTGGCACCTTGAATAAGCCATCTTCTGCCTCTATGAGTAAGCTACCTCCTTTATGAGCCCTGACCCCTTGGCTTTTTAAAGGAAAAATACATTTTAAAGGAAAAATACGTTGATACAAATTTTCACGGTGTCAACAAATCCCCCAAAAGTTGGGACAAGTAGCAATAAGAGGCTGGAAAAAGTAAATTTGAGCATAACGAAGAGCTGGAAGACCAATTAACACTAATTAGGTCAATTGGCAACATGATTGGGTATAAAAAGATGAGTAGAGGATCACCAATTCCCACAATGTTGCACAGAAAGTTAGTGGAGCAATATCAGAAAGGTGTTACCCAGCGAAAAATTGCAAAGACTTTGCATCTATCATCATCAACTGTGCATAACATCATCCGAAGATTCAGAGAATCTGGAAAATTCCCTGTGCGAAAAGGTCAAGGCCGTAAAACCATACTGGATGCCCATGATCTCCGGGCCCTTAAACGACACTGCACCACAAACAGGAATGCTACCGTCAAGGAAATCACAGAATGGGCTCAGGAATACTTCCAGAAACCATTGTCAATGAACACAATCCACCGTGCCATCTGCTGTTGCCAGCTGAACCTCTACAGTGCAAAGAAGAAGCCATTTCTAAGCAAGATCCACAAGCTCAGGCGTTTTCACTGGGCCAGGGATCATTTAAAATGGAGTGTGGCAAAATGGAAGACTGTTCTGTGGTCAGACGAGTCTCGATTCGAAGTTCTTTTTGGAAATCTGGGATGCCATGTCATCCGGACCAAAGAGGACAAGGACAACCCAAGTTGTTATCAACGCTCAGTTCAGAAGCCTGCATCTCTGATGGTATGGGGTTGCATGAGTGCGTGTCGCATAGGCAGCTTGCATGTCTGGAAAGGCACCATCAATGCAGAAAAATATATTCAGGTTCTAGAACAACATATGCTCCCATCCAGACGTCATCTCTTTCAGGGAAGACCCTGCATTTTTCAACAAGATAATGCCAGACCACATTCTGCATCAATCACAACATCATGGCTGCGTAGGAGAAGGATCCGGGTACTGAAATGACCAGTCTGCAGTCCAGATCTTTCACCTATAGAGAATATTTGGCGCATCATAAAGAGGAAGGTGCCAAAGAAGGCCCAAGACAATTGAACAGTTAGAGGCCTGTATTAGACAAGAATGGGAGAGCATTCCTATTTCGAAACTTGAGAAATTGGTCTCCTCGGTCCCCAGACGTCTGTTGAGTGTTGTAAGAAGAAGGGGAGATGCCATACAGTGGTGAAAATGGCCTTGTCCCAACTTTTTGGGGATTTGTTGACACCATGAAATTCTGATTCAACATATTTTCCCCTTAAAATGGTACATTTTCTCAGTTTAAACTTTTGTTCCATGATTTATGTTCTATTCTGAATAAAATATTAGAAGTTGGCACCTCCACATCATTGCATTCAGTTTTTATTCACGATTTGTATAGTGTCCCAACTTTTTGGGAATCCGGTTTGTATATGTGAATAAGTGTCTACATAAGTCTACAGCTTGTTCTGCTTGTGATACTTTTGATGTAGCTATCAATACACATCGGGACTGATCTTGGTTAACTGTTGCTGAACCTGCATGGAAAAGCTCTTGTGAACGGTTTATGCTGAGAATATTTTTAGTTTTTTTTGCTTGCTTTTTCTTATGGTACGTTTTTTTTTTTCCCTTCTTCCTCCCTTTCCTTAAAGGGGTTATCCCATCTTAGACAATGGGGGCATATTGCTAGGATATGTCCCCATTGTCTGATAGGTGCGGGTCATACCTCTGGGACCCGCACCTACAAGGAGAACGGAGCGGAGAAACTTGAGGAGGGTGCACTGTGCATGCGCAGCCGCCCTCCATTCATTTCTATGAAGCCGCCGAAAATAGCCGAGCGCTGGCTCGGCTATTTCCGTCGGCCCCATAGAAATGAATGGGAGCATGAGCGGTGCACTCCCATTCACTTCAATGGGAGAGGTGGGGAGCTGTGCCTGGTGGTGGACGGACCCCAGGAAACCCGGGGTCCTCCAGCCACAGCTCTACCCGGCTCCGTTCTCCTTGTAGGTACGGGTCCCAAAGGTGGCTAGCGATATGCCCCCATTGTCTAAGATTGGATAAACCCTTTAACCTCATTTGGAGTATTGAAATATAAGTGAATTGTAACTGGTTGGATTGTAATAATAGTTCTATAATATAATAACTAGTTTCTTTATGATCACTTTTCCTTTTGATGCTCCTTTTTCTACTTTAGAAGTCGGTGGGAAGGGGGAGAGATCTGTGCAGTGATGTGGCAGATCAAGAAGGGTGGTCGGGAGTGTTGTGGGATGACTTGCGATGCCTCGGGGTGGAGGTTTGGATTATATCTTTATTAGGGGAATCTGTTAGTAGGTCTGATGGCAGTCAGAATTTTCACTTGGAATGTGCAAGGTCTTGCGGATAATATAAAAAGACAGGCGTTTTTTGACCAGGTTAAGAGACATCTACCAGCGATTGTATGCTTTGTCGAGATGCATGCTACTGAGGAGTCTGTTTTGCGACTCGGTAGGGATTGGGCAGTGCAGACTTATCATTCTACCTTTAATAGCTATTTCAGAGGTGTTACAGTTTTGATTCATAGGTGGACTGATTTGGTCTGCGAGGCATCCTCTATCTATAAGCAGGGGAGGTTTGTTTTTCTCTATGGGAAACTCTTGAGAAGATTCTGTATCATAGCTTTTGTTTATATTCCACCCCCCTTTTCTTTAGATGTACTTAAAGGGAACCTGTCACCTCTGCTATGCAACCCTCACTGAGCGTTTCTAAATGTTCATTGTGCTACCCTAAACATATAAATTACACTTTTAATTTCATTTGCAGACAAATTCAATAAGTATTATGCTTTTTTTTACTATCCGCCTTTTATGCAAATTAACATAAAAGAGTCATATCTTACTTGTGTGACCAGAGAAGAGTTATATTTTCAAGCTCTGACTCATCTCAGGTTAATTTGCATATGTATCAAATCTTTTTTTATACACAATAAAAGCACACAGAGTTATGGGGACTGGGTATTGCAGATGTGCTAGCGGCCATCTAGCAACCCATGCCCTCAGCTCTATATCCAAAATCCAGGTGACAGGTTCCCTTTAACCCCTTAAGGACTCGGCCCTATTTCACCTTAAGGACTTTCACCTTTGCAAATCTGACCAGTGTCACTTTAAAACGCTTTGACTTATCCAGGCCATTCATCACATATTGCACTTCATCACACTGGTAAAATGAAGTAAAAAAAATATCATTTTTTTTTTTTTTTTTTAAATTGCGAAGTTTCAAGTTTAAATTTCTCTACTTCTATAATACATAGTAATACCTCCAAAAATAGTTATTACTTATCATTCCCAAAATGATCCAAACATGAAGTAGACATATGGGGAATGTAATTAAATAAAAATTTTGGGGATGTTACAAGGCTTAGAAATTTTTCAGAAATTTTCAAAAACCCAATTTTTAGGGACCAGTTCAGGTCTGAAGTCACATTGCGAGGCTTACATAATAGAAACCACCCAAAAATGACCCCATTCTATAAACTACACCCCTCAAGGTATTACAAACTGATTTTAAAAACTGTTAACCCTTTAGGTGTTCCACAAGAATTAATGGAAAATAGAGATACAATTTAAAAATTTTACTTTTGGCAGATTTTCCATTTTAATATTTTTACTTTTACAAAGCAAGGGTTAACAGCCAAACCAAACTCAATATTTATGGCCCTGATTCTGTAGTTTGAAGAAATGTGGTCACAAACTACTGTATGAGCACACGGCAGGGCGCAGAAAGAAAGGAATGCCATACGGTCTTTGGAAGGCAGATTTTGCTAGACTGTTTTTTTTTTACACCATGTCCCATTTGAAGCCCCCCTGATGCAACCCTAGAGTAGAAACTCCATAAAAGTGACTCCATCTAAGAAACTACACCCCTCAAGGTATTCAAAACTGATTTTACAAACGTCGTTAACCCTTTAGGTGTTCCACAAGCGTTATTGGCAAATGGAGATGAAATTTCAGAATTTCCCATTTGAAGCCCCCTGATGCACCCCTCGAGTTGAAACGCCCAAAAAAGTGGCCCCATTTTAGAAACTACGGGATAGGGTGGCAGTATTGTTGGTACTAATTTAGGATACATATAATTTTTGGCTGCTCTATACAGGGCTGTGGAGTCGGTAGATAAATGCTCCTCAGTTTTTTGTACTTCCGACTCTCCGACTCCTCTGTATTTAATATGCAAATGTATTTTATACATTCCTTGAAGAAAAGAAAGGCAACATACATGTCATTACCACAGGACTACTGGCTGAGAAGCCAACAGTCTAGTGTATTGAACAGTTTAAGCAAAAGACAAACACAATGGAAAAACAACAATGTTTTTTTTTTGTTTTTTTTATCAAGTGGCTGGATAGTAGCAGCAGGCATAAAACATCAGGAACAGGAACTTTACCAGTTCAAAAATACAAACCACATTATTTGGTTGTTTTAGAACAAAAACAAAGCTTATCTATATGAACCAAAAACTAAATCTGTAAAACCTAGAAATGGTTTATATTAATCTTGAAATGTAGTTATAGGCTTAGCAAATGCAAATCAATTCAATGTAGAGTTCTAAGGAAGAGAATTGCCTCTGCCAGATCCTCTTTCATAGAGGCTCTTAAGTCAGACTTTATTATTTTTAGAGCTGAAAATAATCTTTCAACACTGACTTGGGTGGGTGGCATTGCAGTAACAATTCTGGCCACATCACTAATGATCTCTGGATAAACAAGGATGGCTTCTTCAACAGTAAGTTTTGATGAGCGATCATACTTTTCAACTTTTTTTTAGTGCTTTACAAAACTCCTGTTGGAATTTTTTTATTTGGACATTTACTGGTTCTGTAATGCTTATGCGATGTCTCTTTCCTTTAGCAACTTCCATTTTGTCTAAGAAGGAATCAAAGTCAAATTCTTTGTTTGTAGATTAACCTGAGTTACCACTATTGCTTAAAAGAACTTCATCCTGTGGAGGTATTTCAGGTTGTAATCCCTTCATGTGAACTGCTACATCATAGAGTGCCTTTTTCCCAGTAGTAGTCTGTTCACTGTTCAACATAATTTGGCTCATTGGGTCGACATAAATAGCCGCTAACAAGATTGCATTTTCCAGCAAAAGACTCTCTCTTTTCATCATTGAAGATGCAATGCCGTCAGCTATTAACCCTCCATTTTTGTTCAGGTGATATATCAGGCTCCTCCATTCCAATAAGAATGTACCCGGGGTTAGATCGTCACATTGCAACCTCTTGGTGACAGTGAAGGGGTGAGAAAGAAGGTTCTCCAGCTCTTTTGTTTGTGTCCACTGGCTTTCAGTTAATGAAAGATTTTCATTGTCCATCTCTTCTATGAAGTCTTTAAGTTCAAGCAAACGCTTCACCATTAAATAAGTGCCTCCCCAGCGAGTTGCCTGATCTAAAATGGCTCCTTTTCCTGCACGTCTTTTCAAAATTGCATCTGTTTTCGGGGGCCCTGGCTGCAACAGTTACTTGCTGTAATTTGCCAATTAGTGTAGCTGCATGGCGATCTTTTAATCCATCTCTTATGGCAAGTTGCAGTGTATGAACCGCACATGGCATATGATGAATAGTAGCAAGCTTCAATGCTTCTTCAACTAAGTTGTCTAAAAAAAAATGTCAGCATTCTCTTCAGTTTCTAAACTTTCTCCAATACAGCTTCAGTCTTGAACTATTAACTCCCCATTCCCTTCACTTATACAAGTGTCTCTATCGCTAGTGCTGCAAAACAACATATTTACTTAATCAGTTATCAGTGAGATTCTAGGTTAACCATGGGCGCTGCAGTCCCTGTAACAGCAGAACACAACACAATGGAAAGAATAAGTATTGCCGCTCATAATTGTGCCTTGCGTGCCATATAGTGAAACATAAGAAAAGCATGATTCTTCACGGTCACTTAACGTGTTAGTTTTGCGGTAACGTGACACACTGCATGCATTGGCCTTTATTCTTACAGTAGAGAAGTCATTAATTATATCTTTTTGTGAATTGGGACATTTAAACTTGCTTTTTTTTAATTTTTTATTCCAAATGGCTTTTTTGACACAGTTTTTATTTTTTTGTTATTTACAACATTCATCTGACAGGTTAGATCATGTGATATTTTTATAGACCAGGTTGTCATGGATGCGGCGATACCTAATATGTACACATTTTTTTTATTTATGTAAGTTTTACACAATTTCTATTTTGAACAAAACAAAATCATGTTTTAGTGTTTCCATAGTCTGAGAGCCATCATTTTTTCAGTTTTTGGGCGATTACCTTTGGTAGGGTATGATTTTTGTGGGATGAGATGACGGTTTTATTGGCACTATTTTGGGGTGTGTGTGACTTTTTGATAGCTTGCTATTACACTTTTTGTGATGTAAAGTGACAAAAAATTGTTTATTTAGCACAGTTTTTATTTTAAATTTTTTTACAGTGTTCATCTGAGGGGTTAGGTCATGTGATATTTTTATAAAGCCGGTCGATACGGACGCGGCGATACCTAATATGTATACCTTTTTTTTTTTTTATGTAAGTTTTACACAATGATTTCATTTTTGAAGCAAACATTTAGCCAAGGTGCCTGCTCAATGATTTGAGCAGGCACCGGGTTACAATCACCGCCCGGCGGGCGGCGGTGATCGGAACTATACATGACGTACTGGTACGTCATGGGTCCTTAAGGACTCGGGAACCATGCCGTATCGGTACGTCATGGGTCCCTAAGGGGTTAATAGTTTATTATCCTTTCTGGATCAGTGGCCTGAATGTCCCTCATTAGTTTTTAACTGTGTTATGAATCAAGAAACATATAGGATTTCTTTGGGGGGGAGATAGTTATACTCCAGCCCAAGGATCTCCTTTGGCATGTTTTTGTATGGAAGCAGGTTCTGTGGATGTGTATGGGGATGGATTGGAAAAGGGAAAAGAGCTTACTCCTGTGTAAGTAAATCTGGAAACTTCATGTCTAGGATAGACTTGGCCTTGATAAAAAAAAACCATCTTAGACTTATTAAATCGATGAAATATGAGGCCAGGTCATTATCGGACCATGTACCCTTATCTCTTGAAATAACCATGGGGGGCAATGAGTATAAAGTAAGACCTCTATTTAGACTGAACCCCCATTGGATTTTTATAATGGATAAGGATACTCATGAATTCATGAAACAGGAGATGGGGAATTTTTGGGATAGTAATGAGAACACAGCTCGAGTATGGGACGCTTTTAAGGCTTTTATGAGGGGAATTTTTGTTAGTAAATATTTCAAATCTAAAATAGAGATATGGTAAGAAGGAGTAGGGGGGCGGAAAGAAGCAGTGTTAGTTGCCATGAATGAGTTTTCTAGGAATAAAAGACCAGGAAAGACTTACGGTTCCGGCGTGCATATGTAAGGGTGAAGAAGACCGGAGCTCCGACACCCAAAGCCCGCAAAACGAGCTACAAGACCCTCCAGAGGTGATTATACCCTCCTACGATCCCCTGCGTGTGCCGTACAACATAAAGGATGTTCACAGGGTGAAGAGCGCCAACTGAAAGGCAAGATGGTGGCGCCGGAGAAGACACAAAGGCTAACCACGTCGGCGGCACAGCCGCTGGTCAGAAACATCGATGCAGAGCCGGAAGGTTCTGAGGTTACTTCGGCCCAGGACCAGGATATTACGGTCTCTTGCAAAACGATGGCGCTGGAAGTGGCAAAGTTGTTAGCGCCGGATATTAAAGCCACACTGGAGCCACAGTATCGGCGACTCTCCTCCAGATACAAACGGAGGTGTTCCAACATTCTGCTCAGATAAATGAGTTAGAGCAGAGGGTAGCTCTGGTGGAAGAAGAGATGGAGCAGACTCAAATAAAAGTGTGAGAGGTGTTGGCGAATAATCAGACACTTAAAGACAAACTGGAAGATTTGGAAAATCGTTCCAGAAGAAATAATCTTCGGATGGTGGGACTACCCGAAGATATCCCACAATCGCAGTTGCTTCAGATCTTTGAAGTGGAACTCCCTCAGGCCTTGGGGCTCCAAGGCAAGTGCACGGTCGAAAGAGCGCATAGATTGGGTCCGGCCAGACCAGCAGATACAGAATGGGGGAACACAAGACCGAGGCAAGCTATTGTGAAGTATTTAAACTATGCCGCCAAAGAGGCGATTTGAGGAAATATAAGGGGGCTCAACATCCGATTGTGCTGAGAGGCGCGAAAATCTTCCTCTTTAGCGATTATTCGATGGAGGTCACTAAGCGTAGAAGAGCCTTCTCGCAAACATGATCTATCTTTGTCAGAAAGAAAGTCAAGTTTGCGCTGCTGTTTCCTGCTACGCTGCGGATATTTCGCCAAGACGGCTGCATCGACACCTACCTCAATCCGAAAGAGGCTATGGGAGCACTTGAAGAAAGTATGGCGGAAGAATTAAGGAACGGGGGAGAAAGAAAAGTGTCGGAAGGTAATCACAACCGCAGGAAAGATAGACTTTCGGATACTCAGTATCGAAGAAAATCCCCGACATTCATGGAGCCCATAGACGACTCCCAAGGGTGAAGAGAGGAGACTCTGAGGACTTTTGTCTTGTATGGTGGGTCACCAGATAACAGTTAAAAGACTTGAGATATTTCTTTTTGCTGCATAGCTAGATTGCAATGCCGAGTCTTGGGTTTGCTATATAAGCAAGAGGGGGTCGGTGGGAGAAACTAAACCCATAA
Organism: Bufo gargarizans; assembly: GCF_014858855.1. Lineage (NCBI taxonomy): Eukaryota > Metazoa > Chordata > Amphibia > Anura > Bufonidae > Bufo > Bufo gargarizans. The sequence continues at coordinate 109,141,926 of NC_058087.1, forward strand.
TCCATATTCAGTAGGGAGGGATAGCGAATGGTTTAAGTATAAGTTATAATGTTGCAGGACATTGGCTTCCATTATGTAGTCCCTCTATTAATGACTGCCTTTTTCCCGAAGCTTACCATCTTCTAGGGATTCGGCGTGAAGGACTGTCATGTCTACCTCCATGTTTGGGTTCTCTGGGCTGGATTGGGAGACTCCGTTAGAGTCCTCATCCCGCTCTACTGCACCCACCTATTTCTCTCTGGCCTATTTAGGCTTAGTTATGTTTTGTTCTATTTGTTCTCAACTTTCCCTCCCCTTTTTTTCCCTTTTTCTTTTATTTATTTTCCCACTTATGTCAGGGGATATGCTCGTGTTGTTCTCATGTATGGATGACGGCTGGAGATGGCGCTCCTGGGCGGATCGCACGGGTTCGTTTTGCTTTTCCTGCATACTCCTTGCTCTCCGGTCATGTGTAAGATATTAACACACAATGTAAGGGGATTTAATTCTCCCAGAAAACGTAAGTCTGCCTTTTCTACATATATTAAGCATACGCCCGATGTGATCTGCCTGCAGGAGTCCCATTTCACGCCCACTTCTCATCCCAAATATTTTCATCCGCAGTACACACGTTACTACTCGTCTACCTATGTTTCTAAAAGTAGAGGAGCTATCATTTTATTACGTAACTCCTTTCCTTTTACACTAATGCGCTCTATAATAGATTCTAATGGGAGATATGTAATCCTCCTAGGCACCTACAAAGAAGAAACTCTGTGTATTGTTAACGTGTATGCGCCTACTGAGGATCCTATTTCTTTTTTTGTTGCTATGCATTCCATTATTGCACCTCTCACCTATCACAAGTTATTGTGGTGTGGTGACTTTAATTTTGTGCCTAGCCATGTACTTGATCGCTCCTCCCCTCCGACTCAAGTGCGCCCTGCGTCCCAAAATGTTAAAATCAAGCATGTGATGGAATCCCTGTCCCTGGCGGATACCTGGAGGGAGCACAATGGCCCCCAAAGGGGATATACCTACTATTCTCCTTCCCACCAACTATACACCCGGATTGATTTGGTACTAGCCTCCACCTCTCTCCTCCCCTCACTAACCTACTCCAGACACGTTGTGTCCTCCTTGTCGGACCATGACATGGTCTTAGCTGAATTTGCTTTAGTCAACAATTCTAGTGTCCCTTTCACTTGGCGCCTGAATGAGTCTTTGCTGACGCGACCAGTTGTGTTTAATGAGATTCTGGATGAACTTAAACAGTTCTTTTTGCTGAATAACACTCCGGATTCTGACCCTATGAACTTGTGGCTGACTCACAAGGCTGTCATTCGGGGCAGACTCATTCAGGTAGCTTCAAGGCTCAAGAAAGACAGATCCTTAGCTCAGGTTACTCTAGAGTCTAAACTGGCCAAACTGGTGAGAGCTCATCAACAAACACCAACCCTTTATTTGTTAAAGGAAATTAAAGATACTAAAACCCAGCTGAATGCCCTTCTTTCCAATAATACTGAAAAAGCGCTCCGCTGGACGTCCTCCTATTATTACAAATTTGCCAATAAGCCAGATAAGATGTTGGCACGCCAACTCAAAGCCACGCAGAGACTTAATCAAGTCTACCAAATCCGTACACGGTCTGGTAGAACTACCACCCACCCAGACATCATATTTGATACCTTTCAATCCTTTTATAAACAACTATACTCGGAGCAGAAGGGTGACCCCAGCACTAAGGCAGAGGACTTCCTTTCCTCTGCTAACCTCCCGAAGGTCTCGTCTGCGGCACTAGATGAACTCAATAGCCCCATCACGGCTGAGGAGGTGACTTACACGATTAAGGCCCTGAAACTGGGAAAAGCCCCTGGTCCTGATGGCTATACAGCACTTTATTTTAAAAAATTTGCGGACCAGTTGATCCCCTTCATAACTAAATATTGTAACCACTTATTACAAGGCTCCACACCCCCACCCGAGTTCTTAGCTGCCAAAATTACTGTGATCCCCAAACCCCATAAGGACCCTCTTTTACCATCCAACTATAGACCCATCTCACTTTTGAATATAGACAACAAGTTGTTCACCTCGATTTTAGCGCGTAGACTTAATAGGCTTATCCCTAGCCTGATACACAAAGATCAGGTGGGTTTCATCCCCAGCAGGGAAGCCCCAGATAATATACGGAAGGTCTTGGGATTAGTTCATGAGGCGAACAGGACTTCGACTCCGGTAGCTTTGCTAGCGCTGGATATAGAGAAAGCCTTTGATACAGTTTCTTGGCCCTATCTTTGGCGGACTCTTACCCACTTTAACATTAGAGGCCCCTTTCTTTCTGCCATTCAAGCTTTGTACTCTTCGCCTCGGGCTAGTCTCAAGCTACCATCCTCTCACCCGTCTTCTATACCAATTTTTAGAGGAACGCGCCAAGGTTGTCCCCTATCCCCAGCCCTTTTTGCACTAGCCATGGAACCATTAGCATTACAGATTAGATCTCACCCAGACATAACAGGAATCTCGGTTGGGGGTGTGGAGTATAAATTGAGCCTTTTTGCTGACGACCTTTTGTTAACAGTCACCAATCCTATCATTTCATTTCCCTCCCTTATGTCCCTGCTAAAAATTTTCTCAGATGCATCAGGCCTACTAGTCAACCAGTCTAAGTCGGAGCTTTTGTTGGGTAACGTCACCTCTCAGGTTTCTGAGATTCTTCAGAGCGAGTTTCCATTTCTACACAACACGCACTTCCTTCCATACTTGGGCATTTCGCTGACCAAGACACTTTCCGCCCTGTACAAATATAATTACCTTCCCATGTTTGCTCAAATACGGAGGGATCTGCAGTCATGGGAATCTCTCCCAATCTCTTGGGTGGGCAAGATCCATATAGTACGAATGGTGGTCCTTCCACGGCTACTATACCTGTTTCGCACCTTGCCAATCCCAGTCCCGGCGTCAGACTTGGGGGCTCTCCAGGCGGACATTCTTAAATTTATCTGGGCCCATAAACGAGCCCGTATCTCTAAGCTTGTTATGTGTCGTCATAAGGCTCAGGGTGGCCTTTCAGTGCCGGACTTGGCTCAGTATTATCGGGCTGCCAGATTAGCTCAGCTATTTCTGACTCATCTCCCTGCACAAGCTCAACCTATATGGGTTTCCCTTGAACAATCGATGCTGGGGATGTTCTCCTGGAGAGCCCTTATTTGGACCACCTCCTCACTGCCCTCCTCACTCCGTACCAAATCCCAACTCTCATACTACGCCTTGCTTTTATGGAGATCTATTAGGTTCAAGCGCTCCCTTCAATCTCAACCGTCCCCTTTAGAACACCTTTTGGGTAATCCGGCTTTCCCCCCAGGACTTCAATCTGGGGCTTTCTCATGGTGGGCCGGGAAAAAGTTGTGCTCCCTCCGGGATTTCCTAGTAAGGGGTAAAATCCTAACTATGTCTGACTTCCTTGAAAAATTCACACCTCCGGCTCGTGAGCAATTCAATGTCCGGAGAGTGTTCTCCTTTCTCCACTCCCTTAAAAGTGGTTCACATACTATTGATTATACTCCTTTTGAGAGACTAATGTCCTTCTCTCTATATAAGCAGGGTTTACTGTCCCGGATTTACTCGGCTCTCACTGCACCTCCAGAGGATTCTAAGCTTCGCTATATGTTGGAATGGGAGGCAGATCTATCGGAGGAATTCAGCGTATCCAGGTGGCACCAGCGTTCCCAGACTCTCTCTAAGGGGTCGTGGCAGACTACCCTGGCAGAAACCTCTATTAAAATTCTCCACCGGACATATTTGGTTCCTGCCAAATTGCACCACTTCTACCCAGAGGTCCCCTCTACTTGTTTCCGGGGTTGTGGGGAGGAGGGCACGATGTTCCACACATGGTGGACGTGTCCCATGGTATCCAGACTATGGGGTCGCATTCGTGATCTGCTCTCATCCTTGTTGGGGCACACCCTCCCCCTTACACCCCCGGTGTTTTTGCTTGGAGACAAGCCATCTAAACTACCGAATGCTAGGTTCAAGTTAACCCAGTTCATCTTGCTTGCTTCAAGGATACATATTGCCTCCCAATGGCGTACCTCAAATTTGAGCTACCAAACGGTGATTGATAGGGTTAACAGGATCTACCAATACGAACGGATGTCAGCTATCCGCTCCGATACATTTCCCTTATTTGAGAGTGTCTGGGAACCTTGGTCATCTTCTCCTCACTCTGCCAACCTTTCGCTTTATTCTGCGCTTTGATAGGTTGCGGTATATCACATAAGCAATTATGGGTTGGAAGTAATTATGGGTCTTCTTCTTGTTGATCGCCATTCGAGACTTAACTTACGCAATTTTGAACTGCATGTCTGCTACCCCTGACTTCTTGACATTTTTTTTTTTTAATTTTGATTAATTTTTTCTTTGTCTTTCTGTTTTCTGTATTATTTGCTTATACCTACTTGACTGGACGCTGCGTCCTTTATTTTGTGCACAAAGTACTGTGTGCCCTATTATTGTGAAAAACTTTAATAAACATCATTGAAACATAAGTATAAGTTATAAGAACGACACGATGCAAAGGGCTTTGGGGATAGGAGTTTTTTCTTGATTTACTGTCGTGAGTAGACAGGGATACGGAATTGCGATAGTTCCGGAAGATACGCGAAAAAAGAGAAGTCCATACGATGAGACTGATATCGCCTATAGTTGTTTGTTGTGTTCATGGAGGGGAGGGTGGGGTCTGAGTTGGGAAATGTTTGTACTGCTGCTTGCTGCTAACTTGTGCTTTCTTTACAGAGAAGGGAGGTCTGGATTTTCTCCAGGTGTGTCTCTAGTAATAGCTTTGTATGAGGTATTTGTATGAAAGTAGTGACATGGAATGTGAAAGGTCTACAGTCTCAGACCAAGCGCAATATGGTGCTTAGACATCTTAAGAAGCTAAAAGCGGATGTGGCTTTGCTGCAGGAGACACACCTGGAGGAACAAGACTTTTGAAGGATGCGCAAACATTGGGTAGGCCAGGTTCTATTTTCGTCATCAGTAGGGAGGAAGGCGGGAGTAATGATACTTTTCCATAAAAACTTTCAGTACACATTAATTAGTAGTGAGGCTGATAAGGAAGGTAGGAGGTTGAAAGTGGAACTTAGTATGGGAGGTAGAAACCCGATTATGTATAACATATATTCCTGTAACTCGGGGCAGGCAAACTTCTAGCAAGCCCTGGAAAACTTAGTTCTGCAAGACAAGGGATTACCCATGATAGTAGCAGGTGACTTTAATAGAGTAAGAAATAGTGTAGAAGATAGAAAACAGGCGGGTCAAAATAGGTGTTTGCAGAATCCAGAGGGCTCCCATACACTCACCCCGATGCTAGAAAACGTAGATCTGATAGATATTTGGCGTAGGTGTCATCCTATTGAAAGGGAGTACTCACATTACTTTTCTCAGAGATCCTGGTCCAGAATTGACTATATTATGGTGTCTCCAGATTTGGTCTCCAGAATCCACAGGGCTGAGTTAACAGACATCTTGATCTCAGATCATGCTCCACTCTAGATTTAGTTTGAGGACACTATCCCCAGGGGTACAGACCAGATCTGGAGAATGCCAAGCCATTTGTTGATGGATGAGGATTTCATTGACAAACAGAGGTTGGTGGTGGGAGTATTCCCAAGATAATGAAGCCCATAGGCAAAATTCTGAATTGTTTTGGGAAACTGCAAAAGTGGTCTTGAGGGGACGGATTATGTCATATACAATAGGGAAAAGAAGAGAGGTGCAGAAGAAATACGATCAGGCTATACAACAGGTCAGGCTAGCATACACCAGGTATCTCAGTAATCCGTTAATTACGAGTATTAGCAGGAAGGGAAAGTCAGGTGGTTTGCTCACTGTAGACAAGCCACTCTCTTAATTTGGGAACAAGGCGGGCAAACTACTTGCGAATCTCTCTCGCCCATATACCAGACGTACACAAATATTTTCCCTGAGGGATGAGAAAGGAGATTTATATTCACATCCTAAAAAGACGCTAGAGATACTGGAAAAATACTTTGCAGGTATGTACTCCAATGCGCCTTATGACCCTCAGAAAGCGAGTGAGTTTTTGCGTCGGGTGAAGCTTCCAACCCTGTCGGCAGAAATGTTAGAGAGCCTTAATGATGAAATTACAGAGTCTGAGATTCAGCTGACTATAAAGACCCTGCAGAATGGGAAATCTCCGGGCCCTGATGGGTTCTCAGCAGAATTTTATAAGGCAATAGGACCTGAGATAGTTTCTACGTTAGCGGCCCTGTTTAATGCGGTGCTTAAGGGGGAGAGGATACCCCCGTCCGGCAACATGGCTTATATTAAGCTAATCCCAAAAGCAGGAAAAGACTTGACGCGGCCGGAGTCTTTCAGGCCAATCTCGCTGATCAATCAGAATCTCAAATTGGCCTCAAAGATACTGGCTAACAGATTGGCATCAATTATGCCTGATCTGATTGGGGAACACCAAGAGGGGTTTATCAAAGGCCGCTCAGTGGTTACAAATATCAGGAAAGTATTAGCGGTCCAGGATAGTTTGCGGAGTAAAGGATCCCTAGCAACGCAGGCCCTCCTTGCCGTTGATGCCGAAAAGGCATTTGACAATGTCAGTTGGAAGTGGCTAAATGATGTCTTGGATACAATGGCAATAAGAGGGGCCTTCCGGAACTATCTGACAGCGATGTATACAGTCCCTCAGGCTAAGATACATATCCCGGGCTTCTTGTCGAATGTCATATGGCTTTACAGAGGAACGAGACAGGGGTGTCCCTTGTCCCCTTTATTGTTTGATCTTGCTTTGGAGCCTCTGGCCTTGTACCTCTTGAAGTCAGATGTATATGAAGGGATCAAGGTGGGGAAGGAAGATTTGAAGCTTGCGTGTTTTGCAGACGACCTGCTGATTTTCATGAAATCACCAGGCCATCATTTGAAAGCTATTTTGGAGTTATTTCACAACTATGGAGGGGTAACGGGCTACAAGGTAAATGTAACCAAAAGACAATTGTTATTTTTATAGGATAGAAATGCACAAGCCGAATCCCAACTAGGGGTAGAGATACGTAAAGACTATATTACATATCTAGGGGTTAAAATAGGTAGAACAGCTTCCTCAATTTACTTCTTAAATTATCTTCCACTTATAATTAAAATTATCAAAGAACTTGAGAGATGGAAAGACCTGCCATTGTCCCTGATGGGAAGAGCCTGTTTGATTAAAATGATCAGTTTTCCTAAAATGCTCTATCAGTTACAGACAATTCCCCTGCTTCTCAAACATGCTGATGTTGGGAAATTGCAATCGGCGTTTGTGAAATTCCTTTGGAATAAGAAGACGCCCCGAATAGCCTACAGGAAACCATGTTTAATGACTTGGCGGCCCTATTCCATCACGTAAGGGACTGGATATGGAAAACTGATCATTTTTCGGCAGGTAGGGTGGAAAGGGAACTGGCGATGCTGTGGGACTTAGCGGCCCTTATTCAACACTAGAATTAAGGATCTACCCAGGGAAGTGAAGCAATTTGTTCTTTTTAGGGATACTATAATGGCATGGAAAGCGATCAGGAAGCTGTACAAACATTCGATCTATTTGTCGCCTCATATGCCCCTGTGGTCCTTACTGGCTTTTCCGCAAGGGCGAGAGAATAGAATGTATAAACAATGGAAGGAGAAAAACATTGGCACGCTGTGTTTAATGTTTTGACTGTAAGATTATCTAATCAGGTAAACTAATGACATAAAAAGATGTATGTGAACGTCTCTGATAGAGATAATCGTTATACATTCCATGTTTTCTATCTTCTGTAATATGCAACTATATAGTTTATACATTTGAATAAAGTAAGTTATAAAAAATAAAAAAACCACCAGGAAATAAGGAAACTATGCCGAATGCAAGCCAGGTGTATGACGACTTTCTCTTTCTTTTATAAGGAACAAAAATATTTTTCTGAAGCAGGGAGACCAGGTAAACTTCTGGCAAGGGTGATCTCTAACCAAGAACAAAGGTAAAAAAAAAAAAAAAAAAAAGATAGTTAGCATCCGGTCATCTGAGGGTATAATTATTGAAGAACAGAGCGTATAAAGGGAACCTTTTTGAAGCATTTTGTTGAATTATATGATTCAGATAAAGGTTATACTAGCTGAAGAGATTCATTCATATTTGGACTCTCTCTTTCAGTTCTTATCGATACTCCGAGGGAGTTTCTAGATCAGGATATCTCTCTAGAGAAGGGGTGCACAACCTGCGGCCCCAGGACCACATGCAGCCCTTGATACCATTCAGTACGGCCCCAACCATCTGGTAAAAGACATGTCTGTCTGTGTCTTGTGTCTGTTCAAATGCATTTTTCACATATTCTCCCATTAGATGGGAGTCCTGGAACTGTAACTAGACATTTATAGTATATACTGTATACAATATGCAATAAATACAGTATTTCAGTTGTTAATACCCCTTTAAATTAAATTTTCGGCTGCACTGAAGGCATGTTCGGGGAAGTAGTCCCCTGGTTTAGATAAAATTTATATGGGAGTCCATCGTAAATATTGAAAGATTATCCTTCCTCGTTTATTGAGGTTTTTTTAGGATCATTTGAGGAGGATAGCCTTCCAGAATCAATGACAGAGGCTGTAATAATATTAATATTGAAATAGGGGAAGGACCCCCTAGATATGGGATCATATAGGCCTATTTCTTTATTGAATATGGATATGAAGCTTCTCTCAAGAAACCTGGCTACAAGGCTATCCAAGGTTATTACATCAATTATACACACTGATCAAAATGGGTTTATTCCTAATAAGGGTACTCACTATAATTTACATCGGTTGTTTGCCAATATACAGTCCTCCGAGGGGGTTCTCGCTCAATTATGTCTTTAGATGCCTCTAACGCATTTGACAGGGTGTAGTGGGATTTCCTTTGGACGGTTTTGGGAAAGAAGGGATTTGGTAATAGATTTATACATTTGATTAAGTCATTGTATAAATTCTATATTGCAAGATTGAATATTAATGGGAGCTTGACGGAGCTCTTCTCCTTGAGCAGAGGTACCTGTCAGGGTTGTCCACTCTCCATTATTATTTGATTTTTATATTTAGCCCCTTGCTGCAAGAATTAGGCAAGATTTCTGGATTGAGGGGTTTGGGATATTAGGAATAGAGGACCGCATTTCTCTATATGCAGATGTTGCGTTATGTTTTATAACTCATACTAATACCTCACTTCCCGAACTTATTCAAATAGTCAACGCCGTTGGTGCAGTCTCGGGTTTTGATATCAACTGGTCAAAAAAATGCTTATGCCTGTTCATTTGAATATCTGGGCATGACTATAACCCCTAGAGTTGAAGATTTTCTGAACCTAAATCTGATTCCATTGATAAGCAAGCTGAGGTCTAAAATGATGGTATTGTTATGGCTCCACACTGACCACAAAAGGGAAGGGAAAAGGTACTTGGCCTGGAAACTAGGGAAAAAGGTCACCACCTAGTGTATCACTTAACCCAGCCCCAACTACTAAGTATGAACAGACCTTGATGGTAGGAATGTTCATATGCTGTACCCTAGGGCCCTATCTGACTCTAAAGGGCCCTGGAAATAGTGTCAGGGCAAGAGATGGCCTGTTCCTTCCCAGCTGAAGGAACAGGAGACTCCCTCAGGCCCAATACCAAAAGCTAGTGGGGAAACCACAAACAAGAAATAAGGAAAAAGTCACTTAACTCCAAAGTATGCAGACGCAACTCAGAGGAGAACCAAACACCAGCTCTTCACAACCTGAAAGGAGCTATCAACCGCATAGCATGATGGGTGAGGCCAGACTAAATAGAGGAGTTAGAATGAACACTTAGGCTACACCTGAGACCAGAGGTGTGGTTATACCAAGTAACAACACAGAAAAGTGAAACCAGAGGGGCTTTCAGATCACATCACATGCAGCCAGTCTCTTAGATTTTCTGACCCCTGTCACAGGAGAGACTTCCTTTGTCTAGAGGTGACAGAATATCACTGGTTAAGATGGTGATATTACCCCAACTCCTCTATATTTATCCATTGTGGATTGATGATAAGTTTTATAAAAGTTAATTGAGAGAATTATTAATGAGGCTTAAACTGGAATATCTTTATTAGCCAATGGAACAGGGAGGGCTGAACCTTCCCTATTTTAAGGGCTATTTTATAGCTTCACAGGTAGGGCTGTATAACCACTGGGAAGAAAGTCTACTTTGTAGGAACTTTTTGAGTAGATCTACATATGATAATATGTTTACATCATTAGAGTCTGGGTTATTATCCACAGTTCAACATGACTATAGGGAATCTAGAAAGTTATTTATTAAGACCTGGAGCATTATTAGAGGGTGGTTGGGAATAAGGGGAGCTCTCCAAGTCACGACCCTTTGGCATAATTCGAATTTACAGGAGTTGGATTCTTTAGCTGAAGATAAATATTGGTAAAAAAATAAATAAATATTCTGTATGTTGCACAAGTGGTGAGTAATGGAGATATATTATCTTTTTTCGAGTTGTCACAAAGAGAGCATGTAATTAATTTATCTTGGTTTAGATATTTACAGTTACGTTCAGCACTTTGAAGTGTGAAGGGGAAATTTTTGCTACAGATAGACACTTGTACACATTTGAATGAATTGATGGGAAATTAGGGGCAAAAGTTTTAAATTTCTCAACTTTATAAATTGCTTCTTGAATCACTATTTAATGGTATATGTTCCCCGGACAAAAGGCTTGGGGGATCTGTTTTAAGGATCCAACCAGATGACTGGGGGAAAATGATGACTAACATAAGATTAGTGTCACACAATTTTAATCATGTTTTGGTACAATTCAATATCATACATAGACTACACATCACACCGGTATGGCTTAATAAATGTGGGTTGAGGAGTATGTCTAATTGTCCACGATGTGATTCACTTGCAGCTGATTATTTACACATGTTTGGTTCTTATTACTCAAAAACTAAAAATAGTGAATCCATTTATGGTGGAATGTTGGATTCTGGGTGATTTTTCCTGAATTAAATGTGATAAGTATAAAAGAACCCTCCTGATTAAAATACTCTTTTTGGCGAGACTTTTAATCATGCTGGATTGGTTCTCACAAAATACTCCTAGTGTGTATACAGTTGCAAGAAAAAGTATGTGAACCCTTTGGAATGATATGGATTTCTGCACATATTGGTCTTAAAATGTGATCTGATCTTCATCTAAGTCACAATAGACAATCACAGTCTGCTTAAACTAATAACACACAAATAATTCAATGTTACCATGTTTTTATTGAACACACCATGTAAACATTCACAGTGCAGGTGGAAAAAGTATGTGAACCCTTGGATTGAATAACTGGTTGAACCTCCTTTGGCAGCAATAACTTCAATCAAACGATTCCTGTAGTTGCAGATCAGTGCAATTCTTGACCATTCCTCTTTACAGAACTGTTTCAGTTCAACAATATTCTTGAGATTTTTGGTGTGAATCGCTTTCTTGAGGTCATGCCACAGCATCTCAATCGGGATGAGGTCAGAACTCTGACTGGGCCACTTCAGAAGGTGTATTTTCCTTCAGATATCATCTGCTGGGGGAGAGCATTAGGCTGTCATCCGGGAGAACTTTTAAAGCCAGCCCATTTGAGGCTGGCTCATTAGCATAAACAGCGGGAATTATTCCAGGGGGCATAGCGGACAAACGGGGGCACAGAATGATAAAAGAATTAACGTTCAAGAAATCATGGGGGCATGTAAGTAACGCTATAGTCTTAGTTATTTTTTTTTTTTTAGGTGAAAGGTCCTCTTTTAAGTTCTCCTGCAAAATGCCTTGATAAACTTGGGAATTCATTTTTCCTTTGATTATAGCAATCCATCCAGGCCCTGACGCAGCAAAGCAAAACCAAACCATGATGCCCCTACCACCATACTTCATAGTTGCAAATAAAAATAAAGAGTTCTATGTGTAAAATCGCAGAATAAGCAGCAGTCCGGAAAATAGGAGTCGATCCTTCCTCCTTATAACATACAATCAACAAAGCAAAGTCCGCGCTTCTAAAAGATATAGAGTTGGAAAAAGCCTTGTAGAAGGGAAGCGCAGTGAGTTAATATCACACGCTGAAGCTTCCCCACAAGAACACGCCACACTGCCAACCGAAACTCCACAGGGCAAAGGTAACCTTTCAAAAGATCAGCAACATAGTGCAGTACCTGTGATATTAGTAAAGAGTAAAGGCTTTATTATACTCACAAAAACCACCGCTAGTGATCAGCATGTAAAAACCATTTGAAATGTCGCTGCCCGACGCGGGTTTCACACAAAGGCTTCGTCAGGGGCTCTACGTAACTAAATGCCGGTGTCTACTTATACATCCAGGTGGATCCTTCCGCATAAGGTATTAACCCTAACACATCCGGCAAACCTCTTTATCAGTCCTTAATATCGGAAGTGATCCCATATTTCTTAAAATATTTTACATAAAAAAACAACCATATAAGCAAAAAGAATCCGGAATGCACTCCAAAGTAGACGTGAAATAAGTGATTTATTCACCCATAAAAAGGCACAACTTGCGACGTTTCGGCTCACAGAGCCTTCCTCAAGCATGGAAACAGTGAAAGTGCAGGTTTATAAAAGACATTTCATTAATGTGGAACCAATCAAATAGGAGTTGCAATTAACATCCAATTACATACATCTGTTACAGACATCCAATGTGCACGTGCATCAAATGACATGTGTCGTATAATCTATGTTCTCAGAATAAGAATATTTTTTATAAAAATATAATGCCAGTGAAGACCATAATAAAAACAGTGATATGAGGAGGGATGCGGATCACAGAAATAGTGCCAGAAGGAGAAATAGCGTCCACAGACCGTAATGTTGGTTTAGCGTCTCCGTCTCTTCAGTGCTCTGTTTTCCATGACGACATGTGATTTAAAGACCAGGTTGAACAACCATAGACAGTCCATCAGGAGTAAAAGAAGTGATTTGCCCGTATCGAAACATTTCGTGGAAAAAAATCACAAGGAGAGTGACTTGAGATTTATGGTCATTGATCACGTTAAACCTTTGGTTAGAGGAGGGGATCGACTAAATATATTAAAGAAAGCTGAGCTTAGGTGGATTTTTCGGTTAGATACTTTGAAACCAAAAGGGTTAAACGTTGAATTTAGGGTAACAGGAGAAATGGTCAGTTAATCTCATGTTCACAGTGCCTGTGATTTGATGTATATTGCATACTGTATATGGTGAATTAATAGAAGCTACGGGGATATGTTTATGCAAAACATGTGGCTTAATTGCTTGTAGGCATTGTTTAAATTGTTATTTTGACTGTTGCCCATATCGGACTATAAGTTTGGAGAAGAATTATGGAAAACAGAGGTGTAATATTTTGCCCAAATGAGTGCCCTAATTTAAAATGGCGGTTACATGCCAGTGATGGGGCTCGGTGCGACTGGCGCAGCGCAATGTCGTATGCAGGACATGCGGGGATGGCGCTGATGCGGTTGATCGAGCGTCATCACATGGGACTCCGCCCAGGGGTGATGCAGGGTGGTTATGTACGGCGTCACAAGGGAAGAAGGATTGACACATGCGCACTGGGGAGAAGCAGACGCGGAAGAGTGGCGCGAGCCTCCATACAAGTGAAGACGCCTTTCTCCTATACTTCTCTCCATAACTTGCTCTGAGAAGGTATTACAGTCATGTTTTTAATTGCACTGTTTATTTTATTATATGCACCTGTGAGTATTGATGAGGATTTCAATTAATTACGATTTTTTTAAATCTCACCTACATGCATTTAAGATAGATTGGTATTCATGTTAACATTTGGAATTGATCACATGAATTGTAGCTTACCCCAAGGGGAGTGTACTGCTATTGTATTGGCTGTTGAATTAACTAGTCATGATGTGATGATGTATTTATATATGCACATATGCACTTTTAACGTTCACTTGACTTGAAAAAGGTTCTGTGAGAGAACCGAAACGTTGTCTTTGTTGACATGTGTGAATAAATCTATTCAGCCTACTATATATATACCCCCAGCAAGGAGTGCTGCGAACCTTTCTTTGCCGTTTGCTGTCCTGAGTCGAGGGACTATCGGGGGCACCCTACATCTTATACAAGTTCTCAAGGGAGTGCTGCCACAGTTTCATTATGGATATATATGGATATATACAGACGTGGACAAAATTGTTGGTACCCTTTGGTCAATGAAAGAAAAAGTCACAATGGTCACAGAAATAACTTTAATCTGACAAAAGTAATAATAAATTAAAATTCTATAAATGTTAACCAATGAAAGTCAGACATTGTTTTTCAACCATGCTTCAACAGAATTATGTAAAAAAATAAACTCATGAAACAGGCATGGACAAAAATGATGGTACCCCTAACTTAATATTTTGTTGCGCAACCTTTTGAGGCAATCACTGCAATCAAACGCTTCCTGTAACTGTCAATGAGACATCTGCACCTCTCAGCAGGTATTTTGGCCCACTCCTCATGAGCAAACTGCTCCAGTTGTGTCCGGTTTGAAGGGTGAAGACTGCATGTTTCAGCTCCTTCCAAAGATGCTCAATAGGATTGAGGTCAGGGCTCATAGAAGGCCACTTTAGAATAGTCCAATTTTTTCCTCTTAGCCATTCTTGGGTGTTTTTAGCGGTGTGTTTTGGGTCATTGTCCTGTTGCAAGACCCATGACCTGCGACTGAGACCAAGCTTTCTGACACTGGCTAGTACATTTCTCTCTAGAATTCCTTGATAGTCTTGAGATTTCATTGTACCCTGCACAGATTCAAGACACCCTGTGCCAGACGCAGCAAAGCAGCCCCAGAACATAACAGAGCCTCCTCCATGTTTCACAGTAGGGACAGTGTTCTTTTCTTGATATGCTTCATTTTTTCGTCTGTGAACATACAGCTGATGTGCCTTGGCAAAAACTTCGATTTTTGTCTCATCTGTCCACAGGACATTCTCCCAGAAGCTTTGTGGCTTGTCAACATGTAGTTTGGCATATTCCAGTCTTGCTTTTTTATGATTCGTTTTCAACAATGGTGTCCTCCTTGGTCGTCTCCCATGTAGTCCACTTTGGCTCAAACAACGACGGATGGTGCGATCTGACACTGATGTTCCTTGAGCATGAAGTTCACCTTGAATCTCTTTAGAAGTCTTTCTAGGCTCTTTTGTTACCATTCGGATTATCCGTCTCTTAGATTTGTCATCAATTTTCCTCCTGCGGCCACGTCCAGGGAGGTTGGCTACAGTCCCATGGATCTTAAACTTATGAATAATATGTGCAACTGTACTCACAGGAACATCTAGTTGCTTGGAGATGGTCTTATAGCCTTTACCTTTAACATGCTTGTCTATAATTTTCTTTCTGATCTCTTGAGACAGCTCTTTCCTTTGCTTCCTCTGGTCCATGTCGAGTGTGGTACACACCATATCACCAAACAACACAGTGATTACCTGGAGCCATATATATAGGCCCAATGGCTGATTACAAGGTTGTAGACACCTGTGATGCTAATTAGTGGACACACCTTGAATTAACATGTCCCTTTGGTCACATTATGTTCTGTGTTTTCTAGGGGTACCATCATTTTTGTCCATGCCTGTTTCATGAGTTTATTTTTTTACATAATTCTGTTGAAGCATGGTTGAAAAACAATGTCTGACTTTCATTGGTTAACATTTATAGAATTTTAATTTATTATTACTTTTGTCAGATTAAAGTTATTTCTGTGACCATTGTGACTTTTTCTTTCATTGACCAAAGGGTACCAACAATTTTGTCCACGTCTGTATATATATATATATATATATATATATATATATATATATATATATATACACATACACACACACACACACAGTACAGAGACCAAAAGTTTGGACACACCTTCTCAAAGAGTTTTCTTTATTTTCATGACTATGAAAATTGTAGATTCACACTGAAGGCATCAAAACTATGAATTAACACATGTGGAATTATATACATAACAAAAAAGTGTGAAACAACTGAAAATATGTCATATTCTAGGTTCTTCAAAGTAGCCACCTTTTCCTTTGATTACTGCTTTGCACACTCTTGATGAGCTTCAAGAGGTAGTCACCTGAAATGGTTTTCACTTCACAGGTGTGCCCTGTCAGGTTTAATAAGTGGGATTTCTTGCCTTATAAATGGGGTTGGGACCATCAGTTGCGTTGTGGAGAAGTCAGGTGGATACACAGTTGATAGTCCTACTGAATAGACTGTTAGAATTTGTATTATGGCAAGAAAAAAGCAGCTAAGTAAAGAAAAACAAATGGCCATCATTAGTTTAAGAAATGAAGGTCAATCAGTCCGAAAAATTGGGAAAACTGGCTCACAATCGGACCACCCCAAGAAAGGAAGACCAAGAGTCACCTCTGCTGCGGAGGATAAGTTCATCCGAGTCACCAGCCTCAGAAATCGCAGGTTAACAGCAGCTCAGATTAGAGACCAGGTCAATGCCACACAGAGTTCTAGCAGCAGACATCTCTAGAACAACTGTTAAGAGGAGACTGTGTGAATCAGGCCTTCATGGTAGAATATCTGCTAGGAAACCACTGCTAAGGACAGGCAACAAGCAGAAGAGACTTGTTTGGGCTAAAGAACACAAGGAATGGATATTAGACCAGTGGAAATCTGTGCTTTGGTCTGATGAGTCCAAATTTGAGATCTTTGGTTCCAACCACTGTGTCTTTGTGCGACGCAGAAAAGGTGAACGGATAGACTCTACATGCCTGGTTCCCACAGTGAAGCATGGAGGAGGAGGTGTGATGGTGTGGGGGTGCTTTGCTGGTGACGCTGTTGGGGATTTATTCCAAATTGAAGGCATACTAAACCAGCATGCTACCACAGTATCTTGCAGCGGCATGCTATTCCATCCGGTTTGCGTTTAGTTGGACCATCATTTATTTTTCAACAGGACAATGACCCCAAACACACCTCCAGGCTGTGTAAGGGCTATTTGACCATGAAGGAGAGTGATGGGGTGCTGCGCCAGATGACCTGGCCTCCACAGTCACCGGACCTGAACCCAATCGAGATGGTTTGGGGTGAGCTGGACCGCAGAGTGAAGGCAAAAGGGCCAACAAGTGCTAAGCATCTCTGGGAACTCCTTCAAGACTGTTTGAAGACCATTTCAGGTGACTACCTCTTGAAGCTCATCAAGAGAATACCAAGAGTGTGCAAAGCAGTAATCAAAGCAAAAGGTGGCTACTTTGAAGAACCTTGAACATGACATATTTTCAGTTGTTTCACACTTTGTTATGTGTATAATTCCACATGTGTTAATACATAGTTTTAATGCCTTCAGTGCGAATCTACAATTTTCATAGTCATGAAAATAAAGAAAACTCTTTGAATGAGAAGGTGTGTCCAAACTTTTGGTCTGTACTGTGTATATATATATATATATATATATATATATATAAATAAATAAACTATATATAAAAATTCATAAATTACATTCATAATAATGCATCATTTCTATAAATATCACAGAAATAAAGTATCCATAATAGAAATAGAGTATCATAATAAAGCAGGAACCAAAGACAGATCTTCTAATTAATATTCACAAGCAGTATAAGAGAAAATGCCAGGATATCTTGCATATAGATAAAATTACCTTATGTATTCTAATAAAAACGCAGCATATAACCTTATATATTCTAATAAAAATAGAGAACCAAAAAAACTACATCGCTGCCCTAATATCCCATTCTACAGGGTGGGCCATTTATATGGATACACCTTAATAAAATGGGAATGGTTGGTGATATTAACTTCCTGTTTGTGGCACATTAGTATATGTGAGGGGGGGAAACTTTTCAAGATGGGTGGTGACCATGGCGGCCATTTTGAAGTCAGCAATTTTGAATCCAACTTTAGTTTTTTCAATAGGAAGAGGGTCATGTGACATCAAACTTATTGGGGATTTCACAACAATGGTGTGCTTGGTTTTAATGTAACTCTATTCTTTCATGAGTTATTTACAAGTTTCTGACCACTTATAAAATGTGTTCAATGTGCTGCCCATTGTGTTGGATTGTCAATGCAACCCTCTTCTCCCACTCTTCACACACTGATAGCAACACCGCAGGAGAAATGCTAGCACAGGCTTCCAGTATCCGTAGTTTCAGGTGCTGCACATCTCGTATTTTAACAGCATAGACAATTGCCTTCAGATGACCCCAAAGATAAAAGTCTAAGGGGGTCAGATCGGGAGACCTTGGGGGCCATTCAACTGGCTCACGATGACCACAAGGTGTCCCAATCTGACCCACTTAGACTTTTGGGCAGCACATTGAACACATTTTATAAGTGAATGAAAGAATAAAAGAATAAAGTTAAATTTGTGAAATTCCCAATAAGTTTGATGTGTCACATGACCCTCTTCCTATTGAAAAAACAAAAGTTGGATTCAAAATGTCTGACTTCAATATTGCCGCCATGGTCACCACCCATCTTGAAAAGTTTCCCCCCTCACATATACTAATATGCCACAAACAGGAAGTTAATATCACCAACCATTCACATTTTATTAAGGTGTATTCGTATAAATGGCCCACCCTGTATATTAAGCCCCTTAGGTTAAAGACAGTCAATATCAAAAATCCATTGAGCCTCTTTTTTATTTATCTGTTTAATTGGGTCACCTCCTCTTCAAAATCTTGTCACTTTCTCCTCACCTAAAAATTTAGGACCTGTCAAATTTTTGGGATGAACACTTTTGAAATGTGCTGAAACACTGTGTGCTCCTAAGCCTTTTTTGATATTTTTAATGTGTTCACCAATCCTAGTTTTTAGTTTGCATAGGGTCCTCCCTACATAATACAAACCGCAGGGACACTCCAAGATATATATAACCCCTGCTGTCTCGCAGGACATATTCCCAGTCCACAGTTGGGATGAGGTTTTGATGTTGGTGTGCTGTGCCTCTTTTTCTCCACACATAGTGTTGTGTGTTTCTTCCAAACAACTCAACTTTGGTTTCATCTGTCCACAGAATATTTTGCCAGTACTGCTGTGGAACATCCAGGTGCTCTTGTGAAAACTGTAAACATGTAGCAATGTTTTTTTTTGGACAGCAGTGGCTTCCTCTGTGGTATACTCCCATGAAATCCATTCTTGTTGAGTGTTTTACATATTGTAGATTCGTAGATTTGCTAACAGGGATTAGCAAATGCCAGAGACATTTGTAAGTCTTTAGCTGACACTCTAGGAATCTTCTTCACCTCGTTGAGCAGTCTGCACTGTGTTCTTGCAGTCATCTTTACAGGACGGCCACTCCTAGGGAGAGTAGCAGCAGTGCTGAACTTTCTCCATTTATAGACAAGTTGTGGACTGATGAACAGAAAGGCTTTTGGTGATACTTTTATAACCCTTTCCAGCTTTATGCAATTCAACAATTCTTAATCGTAGGTTTTCTGAGAGCTCTTTTATGCGAGGCATCATTCACATCAGGCAATGCTTCTTGCGAAAAGCATACCCAGAACTAGTGTGTGTTTTTTATAGGGCAGGGCAGCTGTAACCAACACCTCCAATCTCATCTCATTGATTGGACTCCAGTTGGCTGACACCTTACTCCAATTAGCTCTTGGAGATGTCATTAGTCTAGGGGTTCACATACTTTTCCCACCTGCACTGTGAATGTTTACATGGTGTGTTCAATAAAAACATGGTATTCAATAAAAACATGGTGTGTTCAATAAAAACACAAATATTCTGTGTGTTATTAGTTTAAGCAGACTGTGTTTGTCTATTGTTGTGATTTAGATGAAGATCTAAGTCGCCTAAAGTATGCAAGACTGCAGCCAAAGACAAAAAGGAGAAGGTGAGGATTGATAGTAAGCAGCTGTTGGTGGGCGATTCCATCATAAGAGGTGTGAAGTTTGAGGAGAATGGTGTTGTGAGATGTCTCCCTGGTGCTACCGCTAGCAGGGATAGACGACGGATCCTAAATATTGTTAGGCAAGCAAAGCAGGAAAGGGAAGTGGATGTTATTCTCCATCTTGGGACAAACGATCTGGCATGCAATGAGGTTTCAAAGGTGAAGGAAGCTTTTCACACACTTGGAAAGGATATACGGGAGGTTGCATCAACTGTTTCATTCTCTGCAGTTTTGCCTGTGCAGAACCTTCAGCCTGACAGGAAGATGCGCATTAAGGAATTCAATGTATGGCTTGGTGAATGGTGTCTGAACCAAGGGTTTGGCTTTGTGTCTCATGTTAGCTCTTGTTGGAATGGAAAAGAACTGTACAAGAAAGATGGTTTGCATCTTTCTCTCAAGGGAACGAATGTCCTCGGTGAACAGTTCCAAGTATTTGCTAAGAAGCATTTAAACTAGGAAAGGGGGGCAAAAGAGTGATAATCCAGCAGTCCGACTGCCCCCCGGAACAATGCCAGAAGAGGCCAGTAGCACAAAGGTTAAGAAATGACAGGCTCAGAGTCTTGTCTACAAATGCTCGCAGTCTAGGGAATAAGATCAATGAACTTGAGGCTATAATGGCATCTGAGAATATAGATGTAGTGGTTGTTAGTGAGACGTGGTTCAAGGGGAGTAATGACTGGGATACATCAATACCAGGGTTCTCTCTATACAGGAAAGACAGAGTAGGCAAGAAGGGGGAGGGGTGGCCCTGTATGTGAAAGATAGCATAAAATCTAATTTGATTCAAGTTAGCAAGAACAATTTAGAGTCAGTTTGGGTTACCTTGCAGCTTGATAATCATGAGGTAACTCGTGTAGGTGTGATATATAGACCACCTAGCCAAGTCAAAGAATTAGATGATCTACTAGTTGAGGAAATAGCTAAAATGACATTGAAGGGGGAAGTTATCATTATGGGAGACTTCAATCTTCCAGCCAACCCGGAAGGAGGCCATTTTAGATTTAGTATTCACAAATGTGAATTCGGTATCTGATATTACTGTAGGGGAAAGCTTGGGATCTAGTGATCACCAGTCAGTGTGGTTTACTATAAGTACAGTGAGTCACACCACACAAAAAACAAAAGTTTTAGATTTTAGAAAAACTGACTTTTCTAAAATTAGATTAGTGGTACACGAGTCCCTATCAGACTGGAACAGTTTCATTGGAGTCCAGGAGAAATGGGACTACTTAAAAGTGGCACTATTGAAGGCAACAGAAAATTGCATTAGGCTTGTCAGTAAAAGCAAAAAAAGGAAGAGACCACTGTGGTACTCAGCAGAAGTGGCCAAAATCATTAAAAACAAAAAGATAGCATTTAGGAATTATAAAAAAACAAAACAAAATGAGGATAACAGACAAATTTATAAGATTAGGCAGGGAGATCATGTCAAACTAATCTTATTGATTTTTTTGATTGGGTGACTAAAATAATAGATGGCGGAGGTGCAGTAGACATCGCTTATCTAGACTTTAGTAAGGCTTTTGATACTGTCCCACATAGAAGGCTTATCAATAAAGTGCAGTCATTGGGCTTGGACTCCCATATTGTTGAATGGATTAGGCAGTGGCTGAGGGACAGACAACAGAGGGTTGTAGTCATTGGAGTATATTCAGACCAAGGTCTTGTTACCAGTAGGGTACCTCAGGGATCTGTTCTGGGACCCATATTGTTTAATATCTTTATCAGCGAAATTGCAGAAGGCCTCAATGGTAAGGTGTGTATTTTTGCGGATGATACAAAGATTTGTAACAGGGTTGATGTTCCTGGAGGAATACACCAAATGGAAAAGGACTTAGGAAAACTAGAGGAATGGTCAAAAATCTGGCAACTAAAATTTAATGTTGATAAGTGCAAGATAATGCACCTGGGACGTAAAAACCCAAGAGCAGAATATAAAATCAGTGATACAGCCCTAACCTCAGTATCTGAGGAAAGGGATTTAGGGATCATTATTTCAGAAGACTTAAAGGTAGGCAGACAATGTCACAGAGCAGCAGGAAATGCTAGCTGAATGCTTGGGTGTATAGCAAGAGGAATTACCAGTAGAAAAAGGGAGGTGCTCATGCCGCTCTACAGAGCACTAGTGAGACCTCATTTGGAGTATTGTGCTCAGTACTGGAGACCATATCTCCAGAAGGATATTGATACTTTGGAGAGAGTTCAGAGAAGAGCTACTAAACTGGTACATGGATTGCAGGATAAAACTTACCAGGAAAGATTAAAGGAACTTAACATGTATAGCTTGGAAGAAAGACGAGACAGAGGGGATATGATAGAAACTTTTAAAAACATAAAGGGAATCAACAAGGTAAAAGAGGAAAGAATATTTAAAAGAAGAAAAACTGCTACAAGAGGACATAGTTTTAAATTAGAGAGGCAAAGGTTTAAAAGTAATATCAGGAAGTATTACTTTACTGAGAGAATAGTGGATGCATGGAATAGCCTTCCTGCAGAAGTGGCAGCTGCAAATACAGTGAAGGAGTTTAAGCATGCATGGGATAGGCATAAGGCCATCCTTCATATAAGATAGGGCCAGGGGCTATCCATAGTATTTAATATATTGGGCAGACTAGATGGGCCAAATGGTTCTTATCTGCCGACACATTCTATGTTTCTATCAGATCACATTTAATCACCAGTTTGTGCAGAAATCCATATCATTCCAAAGGGTTCACATAATTTTTCTTGCAACTGTATATGGTTACATTTGGTCAATAAGACCATGAGGGATATAAAAAAATCTTATATAAACAAAGAAATATTGAGGAGAAATGGAAAAAGGTATGGGGGATTTGGAAGTCCTAAGTCTTATTGCCTTCACCCCACCACCATCACTGCTCTGTCCTTGTGGATGGAGGGGATAGAAGAGGGTAGGGGAAGGGCTGGGGGAAAAGTTTTGGGGTAAAAATGAGAAATGTTATAATGTTGAAGATTGGGTTGTTTGGAAGATTTTTTATTTTTTTTTATTGACAGAAAAAAAAAAATTAAGTATGATAGAGCGGATTAACCCTATAGATGCTGCAGGTGATTAGGCACCACAACATCTTGGGGGTTAAAAGGGCAGAAGAGTTGATGATATAATCATAATCCTAGTATAATTCCCTCCTCAAAAAGAGGGCACCATCTATTAAACTCAATCTTATCCTATGCATTCGGCACAATACTAAGATTTCACTGTCAAAATGCCATCTATTGGAATTGTAAACTTGATTCTGTGTTTGCTATTGGAAATGTGTAGAAGCACAGCACTCTCCAGTAGACATATAGGGCCAGATTTATCATTAGCTCAAGTCAGAATAATGGAGTGAAAAAGTCGCAAATTTTTGCGCAATTACTAAAACTGCGCAAAAATTTGTGACTTTTTTCTGCTCTGCACTATGCTCGCCAGTTTTCTGAAAGTGGGCGTGTTTTCTTATGTAAATTAATCTCTAGACAGATTTACTATTGTGACTATTTAAAAAGTCGCAAAAAATTGCGCAATTTCACTCCAGTGAGGACCATGCTTATCTTATGAGACTTTTTAATAGAACATGCGACTTTTTCGTAAAGACGTGCAACTTTTTTGTAAAGACGTGCGATATTTGTAAAGCTGCTTACTGACGGATAAACTGCTACCGTCAAACCACAATATATTACAGTCTTAAAGGGCCGTTCATAAATCTGACTTGGCTAAAACGGACTTTAGCCATATGTCAAAGTGGAGTGAGCTGTCAGAGTAATGATAAATCTGGCCCACAGAGTCCCTGCAAATGGCAACACCTACCCCCCATGCCAAATTTTTGACCTAACCCCTTCTCTTCAGCCAGAGGAGTGACTTGACCAGCATGCACTTTGTATAATACCGGTGTTTTCTTAAATTACACAGGAGTCTTTGGACTCCTTCAGGCTCCTGGGCGAGGTAGCGACTGCCACCTCTGCACCTCCTATAGCTATACCCCTGGCCGAAAGTTGCTGAGCGCTATTGTAGGCCATCAATACTGATCATGGGATCTGAACTCTCCCAGCAATCAGAACAGTGATACCAAGGATGCTCCGCGTTTCTGCAAGTCATGCACCCAGATTTTTGGTTACACAGACACAACAGAGGACATTTACTAATCGTTTTATGCTACTATACTGATGTATAAAAGTCACTGATTATGGCGCCTGACATGTGTGCCATTATTTGCAACTTTTTAAGCTTCTTAGCACTTTTCTGCAGCAACGTCCACCACGTCCTCACTCAAGTATGGCAGAGCGGATTAACCCCATAGATGCTGCAGGTGATTAGGCACCACTTCATCTAGGGGGTTAACAGCTTTTCAGCATCTACATGGTGTCTTTATTTGATTTATGATTTTGACATGAAAACCCACTATAGGAAAAGGAGAATTAATTGACAAAGTGGAAATTTAAAATGAAAAAGGACATTTATTGACACTTATTACCCACACTGGAGTTGAAATTTAAATGGAGAAATTGAATTTTCTTTTAAATTTTGGCATGCATTTTGCAGACACTAGATGAAATTAAAATGTTAAAACGTTTAATTATATTCGTTTTTTCAATTTAATTTTAATTCTGGCAGGTTTTACCACCCATAGTTTAGTTTTTCACTTATTTTTTTTATTTTTTTTAACACCACCAGCAAGCAGTAGACACTTAGCACATAGCAGACATTGGGGGAGATTTATCAAACCTGGCACAAAAGAAAAAAGGCTAAGTTGCCCATAGCAACCAGATTTCACTTTTCATTTTTTAGAGCTTCTTTGGAAAATTAAAGGTAAAATCTGATTGGTTGCTGTGGGCAACTAAGCTAGTTTATCTCCCCCACGCTATACAATAGCCTTCTCAGTGCAGCAAGCTCCCCGAGTCCTGCAGTTTAAAGGAGTTATCTGAAATGTATGTGTTAGGTACTGCGCGACATGTACCCCCTATTGCTCTCCTAGCCTATGTTGCACTATGAAGGTCCGCAGTAAATATTACAGAAATCTTACAGATTAATGGAATACCTTAATCCTGGATGTTCCTCTGCACGGGCTGTTCTCCTGCGTCTTTCTGGCTTTTTCTCTTTTCTTTTCTTTTAAGTGCCGTTTGGGATGAGGAAAGGTGTAGGGGGCTGAGCCCTAGTGATGATAAATGATTATTCTAAAAATACGAAGCTTGCCCCGGCCGGTGACACAGCTCATGGTTAAGAAGAACCGCTTGTTTGCGCTCGCTTGGAGCGCTGCGTGACGTCACGGTAGTGGCTACGGTGGACCAGGAGGACCAAAGTTTACTCCAACGCGTTTCGATTAGTTCGCTAATCTTCGTCAGGGATGATTCCTCTGGCTCCTGCTGCTGCTTTTAAAGGTCTGTCTCTCCTCCCTTCCTTAACTCTTGAATCCCTGGCATTCTTAATTTATTTTTAGTGAAAAGCTAATAATTCTATCTCAGAATTTAATCCCGAGGGTACCAGAGTATTTAAATTGAATATCCAGCGGCTTTCTGATCTGGACATTTTTTTGATAAAATCTCCTCCCCTTTTGTCTTTTTTAACCATTTCAATGCCACAGAAAGTAGTACCGCTGTGGTTTCCTCCGTGTTTCTCCTTATAATGTCTAGAGAGTGGGTGGCCCTCATATTTCCTCCCTATGTTATAGATATGTTCCACTATTCTTTTGCTTATGGTCCTCTTCGTGCATCCTATATATTTTTTTTTGCACGGACATGTTATAGCGTATATTGCACCCTGACTTCTGCAGGTTATATGGTCCTTTATTTTGTATGTTTCTGTGTCCCCTGTCCACTCATTTTTTATTTCCATATTTGTGTGTTGTTTTTTGTTTGTTTTAAATTTTTTACAGACACCGCAATGGCCACATGGGAAAAAACCTCCCTGGGGTTTTTGTCCAAAAATAATAGTTTGAATATCATTTTTCTAGCTCAGGCATTTGTTAGTGGGGGCTATTATGCTTCCCGCGTTTTTGGCTTTCCTATAGATAAATTTGGGATTTTTGGGGATCTGATCTCCTATTATTTTATCCTCCTTTAAGGTTTCCCAATGTTTTTTTATTATCCTTCTTAGTGTTCCTGCTTGACTGTTATACTGTGTGATGATGGGTGGTATTTCAAAGGTTCCCTCTTTTATGTTGTCTTCTAGTTTTTTCTCCTTTTTTTTGGTGATTAACTCCTGTCTGTCTATTTTTCCTACTAGTTCTTTCTGTATTAGCAGTTTTTCCTTGTTGTAGCCTCTCTCTTCGAATTTCTTCTGCATTTTATTTGCCTCTGATATTCACTTTCCTTTGTACAATTGCGTTTTATTCTCATGAATTGTCCCTTTGGAATATTTTCCAGCCACTGTGGAAGATGGCAGCTTTCGCGGGAGATGAAGCCATTGACATCTGTAGGTTTATTGTATGTTCTGGTTTGTATATTGCCATCCTCTATATAGATGGTTAAGTCCAGGAAATTGATTTCACTCTCACTGAATATTGGTGTGAACTCCAGATGGTACTCATGGTTGTCAATTTCTTTAAAAAATGTATTCAGTTCTTCTTTTTCCCCCGCCCAGATGAGTATAATGTCATCTATAAAGCGTTTCCATAGGACGAGATTTGACCGGAGTTCGCTGTGGGGATAGATGACTTGATGCTCCCACTGACCGACATATATGTTTGCGAACCCCGGTGCGAATCTCGTCCCCATCGCGGTACCCCACTGCTGTATATAGAATGTGTCCTCAAATATAAAATAATTTATTTTTAGGATGAACATGATACATGCACCAATGAAATTTATTTGTTTTTCTGCCAGGATTCCTTGCTTCTGCAGACACGTTTTGACTGTGTTGCATCCTTTTTCGTTTTCAATGATGGTGTATAAAGATTTAACATCCAGGGTCCCTAGGATGTAGTTAGGTTCCCATTTTACTTGGTTTAGTATGTTCAGGATGTGCTGGGTGTCTTTTAAATGTGTTGGTAGTAGGTCTACACATGGTTGCAGGAAGCGTTCTATGTATTCCAATAGATTGCTTGTCAGGCATTCTACTCCTGATATTATAGGTCTTCCTGGGGGGTCTATTGTATTTTTGTGTATTTTTGGATTGTACTAAAACGCGGCAATTCTGGGTTGTTTTGTTTCTATGTATTCGGCCTCTTTTGTATTGAGGATGGCTTCTGTTTTTCCCTTCTTCGCCAGTTCGTTTAGTTCCTTTTTGAACCCTTCTGTTGGGTCATTTTTTAGTATTTTATATGTTTTCTTGTCTTCTAATAATTTGTATGCTTCCTGCTGGTATTTGTCTTTGTCCAATATTACAATTCCTCCGTCCTTTGTCGGCAGGTCTTAGGATGATTTTTTCATTTTCCTGTATTTTGGTTAGTGCCTCCCGTTCCGCCTGGGATATATTTCCTAGGTGTTTTTTCCTATATTTTTGTTTGTTTGGACTTTTGATTTTTCGTATGTCCTTGGTGACCATGTTCATGAAACTGTTGAGTGCCTGGGAATATTCTTGCACCGGATGGTATTTGGATTTTGCTTTTAAGTCAGTGTGTATATATCCCTTTTCAGTATGGTTGTCTACTGTTATTTTTTCTTTGTTGGATCCATCTACTTTTTTGGTGTCTTCCCTGTTGTTGTTTTTTTGTTGTTTTTTTATAAAGTATTTCTTTAGGGCTAGTCAGAGAGAAAAAAGAACAATAGTAAAAAAACTGTGAAACAGGATTTTTTCTTGAGAAGAAAAAGTGCAAGAGGGGTAATAGAGGAGGGAAACTCGCCCGAAAGAAGAAGAAACTAAAACAAAAGGAGATTAAAACAGTCAGGACAGAAGATTTTTAACCTCAGCACACACATTTTAACAAAGGGAGAACAAGAAATCCTGGAAAAAGGGCTAAAATTTGCACCCAGCACACTGTTCAACAAATTTGAAGCGTTCATAGGGGTTCGCAAATTCATGAGAAGACTAGCCCTAAAGAAATACTTTATAAAAAAAGAACAAAAAAACAATAACAACAGGGAAGACACCAAAAAAGTAAATGGATCCAACAAAGAAGAAATAACAGTAGACAACCATACTGAAAAGGGATATATACACACTGACTTGAAAGCAAAATCCAAATACCATCCGGTGCAAGAATATTCCCAGGCACTCAACAGTTTCATGAACATGGTCACCAAGGACATACGAAAAATCAAAAGTCCAAACAAACAAAAATATAGGAAAAAACACCTAGGAAATATATCCCAGGCGGAACGGGAGGCACTAACCAAAATACAGGAAAATGAAAAAATCATCCTAAGACCTGCCGACAAAGGCGGAGGAATTGTAATATTGGACAAAGACAAATACCAGCAGGAAGCATACAAATTATTAGAAGACAAGAAAACATATAAAATACTAAAAAATGACCCAACAGAAGGGTTCAAAAAGGAACTAAACGAACTGGTGAAGAAGGGAAAAACAGAAGCCATCCTCAATACAAAAGAGGCAGAATACATAGAAACAAAACAACCCAGAATTGCCGCGTTTTATTACAATCCAAAAATACACAAAAGTACAATAGACCCCCCAGGAAGACCTATAATATCAGGAGTAGAATGCCTGACAAGCAATCTATCGGAATACATAGACCGCTTCCTGCAACCATGTGTAGACCTACTACCAACACATTTAAAAGACACCCAGCACATCCTGAACATACTAAACCAAGTAAAATGGGAACCTAACTACATCCTAGGGACCCTGGATGTTAAATCTTAATACACCATCATTGAAAACGAAAAATAATGCAACGCAGTCAAAACGTGTCTGCAGAAGCAAGGAATCCTGGCAGTAAAAAAATAAAATAAATTGGTGCATGTATCATGTTCATCCTAAAAATACATTATTTTATATTTGCGGACACATTCTATATACAGCAGTGGGGTACCGCGATGGGGACGAGATTCGCACCGGGGTTCGCAAACATATATGTCGGTCAGTGGGAGCATCAAGTCATCTATCCCCATGGCGAACTCCGGTCAAATCTCGTCCTATGGAAACGCTTTATAGATGACATTATATTCATCTGGGCAGGGGAAAAAGAAGAACTGAATACATTTTTTAAAGAAATTAACAACAATGAGTACCATCTGGAGTTCACACCAATATTCAGTGAGATTGAAATCAATTTCCTGGACTTAACCATCTATATAGAGGATGGCAATATACAAACCAGAACATACATTAAACCTACAGATGTCAATGGCTTCATCTCCCGCGAAAGCTGCCATCTTCCACAGTGGCTGGAAAATATTCCAAAGGGACAATTCATGAGAATAAAACGCAATTGTACAAAGGAAAGTGAATATCAAACAGAGGCAAATAAAATGCAGAAGAAATTCGAAGAGAGAGGCTACAACAAGGAGAAACTGCTAATACAGAAAGAACTAGTAGGAAAAATAGACAGACAGGAGTTAATCACCAAAAAAAAGGAGAAAAAACTAGAAGACAACATAAAAGAGGGAACCTTTGAAATACCACCCATCATCACACAGTATAACAGTCAAGCAGGAACACTAAGAAGGATAATAATAAAAAACATTGGGAAACCTTAAAGGAGGATAAAATAATAGGAGATCAGATCCCCAAAAATCCCAAATTTATCTATAGGAAAGCCAAAAACGTGGGAAGCATAATAGCCCCCACTAACAAATGCCTGAGCAAGAAAATTGATAATCAAACTACCATTTTTGGATAAAAACCCCAGAGAGGTTTTTTCCCATGTGGCCATTGCGGTGTCTGTAAAAAATTAAAAACAAAAAAAAAACAACACACAAATATGGAAATAAAAAATGAGTGGACAGGGGACACAGAAACATACAAAATAAAGGACCATATAACCTGCAGAAGTCAGGGCGCAATATATGCTATAACATGTCCATGCAAAAAAAAATATATAGGACGCACGAAGAGGACCATAAGCAAAAGAATAGGGGAACATATCTATAACATAGGGAGGAAATATGAGGGCCATCCACTCTCTAGACATTATAAGGAGAAACACGGAGGAAACCACAGCGGTACTACTTTCTGCGGCATTGAAATGGCTAAAAAAGACAAAAGGGGAGGAGATTTTATCAAAAAAATGTCCAGATCAGAAAGCCGCTGGATATTCAATTTAAATACTCTGGTACCCTCGGGATTAAATTCTGAGATAGAATTATTTGCCTTTCACTAAAAGTAAATTAAGAATGCCAGGGATTCAAGAGTTAAGGAAGGGAGGAGAGACAGACCTTTAAAAGCAGCAGCAGGAGCCAGAGGAATCATCCCTGACGAAGATTAGCAAACTAATCGAAACGATAGCCACTACCGTGACGTCACGCAGCGCTCCAAGCGAGCGCGAACAAGCGGTTCTTCTTAACCATGAGCTGTGTCACCGGCCGGGGCAAGCTTCGTATTTTTAGAATAATCATTTATCATCACTAGGGCTCAGCCCCCTACACCTTTCCTCATCCCAAACGGCACTTAAAAGAAAAGAAAAGAAAAAAGAAAAGAGAAAAAGCCAGAAAGACGCAGGAGAACAGCCCGTGCAGAGGAACATCCGGGATTAAGGTATTCCATTAATCTGCAAGGTTTCTGTAATATTTACTGCGGACCTTCATAGTGCAACATAGGCTAGGAGAGCAATAGGGGGTACATGTCGCGCAGTACCTAACACATACATTACACACATCATATACTTTGATTCTCAACGGTGGCGATACCGTTGCGGTACCGCTGCGTCAGTCCATTTTAGTGCAAGCGCCGGTGTATTACTAGTGAGTTATCTGAAATGCATCTGCTATCCCATGCAAATCTGCAGACGAGGCCGCATCTCGCATAAAGCATTGTACTCATTTTGAGCTACAAATCATTTTTGCATTGGTCTTCATTACATGAAACGCTTTTTTTCTGCAAAGAACTGAGATGCTCTAATAGAGGAATATAAATTTTCTCTCTGCTCCGTCAGCCAGCTAATCTGATGGGCTCCTCATCTCTGACATTATAAACACTCATTATAGATCAGTTCTAAACCTTTCATTACCAGTGCTGTACATGTATGGTGCTGGAGGTACAGTTAAACAAGGCGTCCACTCGCACATGCAGCAGAGACCCACGGCTAATTATTGCAATCAGCAATAATGCTGATCGCAGTAATTATAGCCTTTAGATGGTGTGATCAAGTTAGATCACGGCATCTAAAGTGTGAAATAAATGGAAGCTCACACTTCCAGGCTTCTTACCGGCAACCTATGAACCTATGACCAATTTGCCATTTTTTCATTGCTTTCCCACACAAAAAATTGAATAAAATGTGATAAAAAAGCCACACACACTCCAAAATGGTATCAATAAAAACTACAGATTGTCCCGCCACATAAAATGAGCCCCCACACAGCTCAGTAGATATAACTAAGTTTTTTTTCCCTCAAAAGTTTAAAATGATTTTTTACACTATTTAGTCAGAAAAAAACCATACATATGGGGTATTGTTGTAATCGTACTGACCCAGCGAATAAAGGGTATGGGCCATGCTGTGGGAACAAAACCCATAAAACGGTGGGGGAATTGCGTTTTTCTCCCAATTCCACCCCATTTGGATTTTTTTTTACCACTTCCCACTACACTAATAAATGGTGGCATTAGAAGGTACAACTTGTAGCGCAAAAAATAAGCTATGTGAACGGAAATATAAAAAAAGTTATGGCTCAAGGAAGATAGGGAAGAAAAATGAAAATGCTCAAAAAAAAAAAAAAATACTCCGGTATCCTAAGGGTTTAAGAGGATCTTTCACCTGGATATCCTTAATCTGATTATTATCCTACCTTATAGTGCGGCCCCCAACAGATTTCTTGGCACATTTTTTTTCCCCTAAAGAACCATGTCCGCTGTGGTCCCCGTATCTTATGGTGCCCCATATGCTAATGAGGCGACTCTGTTATACTAGGCATGGACTTTTATTTCTCCCTGGCTGCAAGCGCATCCAATCAGAGTGCCCCGCTCTTAAGCAGGGAGAAGGAGCTCAAGTTCTCGCGGGATAAGGAGCTGCGATTCTCGCGAGAACTTGAGTTTGTTCTCCCTGGCTAAGAGCAGAGAGCTCTGATTGGATGCGCTCGCAGCCAGGGAGAAGATAACCGCGCCCAGGAGAAATACAACTCCACGCCTAGTATAACAGAGTCACTTCATTAGCATATGAGGCGCCAAAAGATACCGGCCCCACAGCAGACTATTTTTTATTTATTTTTTTCATCAATATTTCATTTGATTTTACAAGTTTTATGTATCAGTAGAAGAAACAATGTAACGTATTGCAAAAATGATACATACAATACAATCAGATGTTGTTAAAACGCTTTTGTAACCACATAACAATATAAACTGTCCCCATGAGTATGTTACTTAAGCACGCATAAAGTAGTGTGAAACTGAGCCGCTTCTTTCCTTATACAGGGTAATACAATTGGGATGGTGTTTACGGTTAAAATTCTAGGGTTTGCCTCCCGTAATTTCCCTAGAGTACCCTTAAGTTCCTCTGTAATATACCAGTTGGTGGTCTCATCACAGTATTAAATAATAAAGTGTTTCCATTTCTTGAAAAATATTAGTTTTTATTTCTCTCTTGCTGCTAACCGTTCTTCCAACCATAAGTTGTTGTTTTTTATAGCCAAAATTACCTGATTGTAGAGTTAGTCAGTTTGTTAATATGCATTTTTTTGCTGCCATGATAATACTATGTTGCACCGAAGGCAGAAGAGTAGATTGACCAACTGTGGCATTGGGTTCCCCTCCACATGTATGAAACAGTACCATCTTACAATCTATGGGTTTCACCAGGGTACAGGCGTTTTTGATTATAGAGTAGACTTCCTCCAATAAGGCTGTAAAGGATTGGCACCCCCAGAGGCCATTGTACAGATCGGAATTTTGTTTGGAGCATTTTGGCCATTTTGTTTGTCTGTCTGGTATGGAGACCAAAGGAGGTAAATTAAAAGTGTTAATTGCCCTATGCATGATTTTTAACCGAGTTTCTCTCCAGTTTTCAGATGGGATATGTTTTCAAAAAATCTGACCATCCACTTATAATCTATTTTCCCACTTCTTGTTCCCCCAACTGTTGTGCCCAACCTTTAAATATTTTGTGGATATTTCCTGGAAGCAACCTGCCTCTAAGGAAGTAGTATAGATCTGAAACCGAATATTTGGAGTCTGAGGAAAGAAGAGTGTCAAAGGCATTTGAGAGGGCCTCCCTAGATATATCCCTCAATTTTGCCCTGCAATAGTGCCACATTTGATGGTAGGGAGAGTATTGAGGGCCTTGGAGACCATACTTACTACATAGTTCTTCAAATGTTAACCACCTGGGTTCCCTATCGTGTAACAAGTGCCCTACTCTATTAATTCCCTTTTCCCTCCAGCTTTGGCACAGACTCATCATCATGCCTTCCCTAAAATACGGGGATCCCCATAAGGGCAACTGCTTAGAGCAATGAAAGGAGGGATTAAATACTTTTCGTATAATTTTCCAAGCAATAAGTGTATCTCTAAGAAGGATAGAACGTCTCGCTTCTGGTGGAAGATCAGGAATTCTGGAGTGTACCAAAGCCAATAGTTCCCATGGATATCCCATACTTCTCCCCAGTGGCAGGTTGGAGTAGTAACAATAGCTTAGCATCTACATTAATTAATATAGGTCTATAAGACTCTGGGTGTAACTCGTTTGCCAGGTTTTATGTTTACTCTGAGTTTATTCATTTAAAAAATAACAGTAAATAAGTAAGGACATTTAGAATGCATACATATCTGCAATAGGACCGCCCAGGATCCAAAGTGTATAATTGTCAATAAGAATAGCTATTATTAGTCTAACACATATAATAAAAATGTACACACTCACCGAATAAGGTATACAAAAATGTAAATTTTCTCATTAACAGTGTAACTAAGATATTCAATAAACATGTAACGCATTATAAACTATTTAGTCTATTATAAATCTTAACATATTCCTGATAACTGTAAAACTTGCCTCGTCAAATACCATCACAGGCAAATAAGACATTGGTATGGGGAAGGAGAACAGAAGGGCATAAAAGGGAAAGGAAAGAGGGGGTGGAAAGAGAAGTCGCCAATAAAAGATGCTAATGCGAAGGGGTCCTAACCCGAAGATACTTTGAGAGATCCTGTGAAATCGTAAAGCTCATACCAAATCACTAAACTCCGGAGAGTCCAAGAACTGGAGTAAGGTGTTACAACTATGTGCAAAGGACTCAGACCATTCTTGCTGATCTGCTATCAACTCTTCCATGCGCAATGTAATCTCTCTTGTCCATTCAAGCAATGTGGGCGAAGAACTAGATTTCCGAAGTCTGGAGATAACAATCCGTGCAGCTGACAGAAATGTCTCAGAACCCCTTACTTAACGTGGGCAAAAGAGCCAGGTATTACGGATAGTAGAGTAAGTTGGGGGTGTTAGGGATCGTCCTACCTGAGAATTTGGCATAAATCTGCAAGATTCGTTCCCAGAACAAGTGGATTTTCAAATAGCTCCACCATATATGTAACAGGGATCCCCTATCATTCTCGCACCTCCAGCACTTTTCTGAAACCATAGGGAACATCCGATGTAATGTAGTATGACAATAATTCCACCTGGAAATCATTTTGTAGTTCTTTTCTTTGACTTGCATCGCCAATAAGATTCCATGGGAGAATGTACACATGTTCTCTACCTCCTCATCTGTGAACCGGACCTGCAGATCAGATTCAATTTATCGAAAAATGGGGCCCTCTCCCCACTATGTAGATCAAGGAGCACCCGATATAGTGTGGACAAGGTACCTTGAAGTGTGCCTGGCTGTAGGTATACCCTATCAAAATCTGCGAGTTTACTGTTCCTCTGGAGAAGGTGGCTAAAAAAAAGGAGTTTAATTGAGCATATCCCAGCCAGGACATCATGCTAAAAGCTGTGTTCTGGCGTAAAACTTCAAATGAGGATAGCTTCCCCGCTGATAGAACATCTCCGATTCTCAGTAATTGATGGTGTGTGGTTTTAATGAGAAAGGAGGATGGGATCATACCCGGAGTAAACTCTGGAATCCCATGAAGTGGGGTCATAGGTCCTGGTCTAAAGGTAATTTGAGATGTAGTAATCCAGTCCTCCCAGACCGCGAGAACATGTCTCACAAGGTATGGGCAATCTTCTTTAGGGGGTCGATCAGTCATAGTTAGCCAAGGAATGGCTTGAAGGGAGAGAGGTGACAAAGACTGTTCCAAAGTGACCCAAAGCTTCATTAAACCTTTATGTCTCCAATCTAAAAGTCTAGTGAGTGCTGCCGCTTCGTGATATATGCAAATATCTGGTAATCCAAGTCCACCCAAGGATTTATGCTTAATCAGGACCCTCTTATTCAATCTAGGTTTACTGGTATGCCAAGTGAACCTGTTGAGGGCCTTGTGGATCTCTAGGAAATACTTTTTAGGAACGTGAATAGATATGGTTTGGAAGAGATGTCCATTTTGACAGTATTCATTTGACCGAACCACGAAAGGTGCTTAGGTTTATATGTCTATAGTTCGTCAAGAATTCTCTTCTGCAGTGGTAAGTAGTTCAAAGGGAATAACAGGTGCTATTGTGCTGGTACCTGGATGCCTAAATATGACAGGCTATGGGCTGTCCATTTAAAAGGGAAATTATGTTTGAGAGATGCTGTCATCTCTTGAGAAAGAGAAATCTTTAACATTTCAGTCTTATAAATATTCAATATCACTGAAGCTAGTAAATGTACCCTTTAAAACGTCACTTTTAATAAATATGAATAAAATAGAACCCGCAAATGTATAGACAAACAAATAGACGTAATAGATGATAGGGGCCGATAGCCCAGTGGGACTATATACGATAATTAGAGGCAAAAACAAGTAAGGTTACCGCTATACGCTTACTCACAGTACTGTAGATTGAAAATGGAATGACCACTCACAATACCGTAAATCATAGGTGGGAAAAACTGAACAAAATTTGTCCAGAATAGGATCAGCAGTTCATCCTGGATATCCGTTAATGATAAATCAAAGTAACCCAGTAAAAAAAGATGAAACGAAGACAACTGATGGTGTATTTCCATAGATAGGCGAACAATGGGATAACTGACCCTACCTAAAGCAGTACAGAACCCCCATGGGGAGAACTATATTACCTATAAACGTAGCCCCTGGAATTAGACTCCCTGCCTGGATATCCCATGCACGGATGTCCAATATAAATAATATAGGTCCATTGGGTGGCCCAGAATCCGAATCTCTCGACGCGTTTCCCCAACTTCAATGCGAAGGTTCATCAGGGGAGAAAATAACAACTAGCACGGTGGCTAAGGCCATAATGGCCAATGTGATGACCAGCAGCGTGCATAAGTCACCGCCACCAGTTAAAATACCAACTCACCTGATGCGGCCGCGTCCCAATGTTATAACTGCGCATGCGCACATAGCACGTCGTGCGCATGACGTCACGGTGAAGCTTGAGTTCTCTCATGGAATCCCAGGAAGCAAGCGCATGTGCGGGGGCTGGGCCAGGTCCGTAATCACGGATCTCGCGCTATCTCGGACGCTGGCTGCCAGTTATAATAGATAGAGGCGGTGCAAACATAGTAACTGCGTCCCCGCATCATGGCAGCCAGATAACCGATAGAAAAGTGCAGAGACAACAAATAGTTAACAAACATATACTCAGGGTCAGAGGTTAGGTAGTCGTGGCCCAGTGTATAATAACTCAGTGGTGTCCTTAATTATGAATATTGAACTGAGTGTACCTTATTGTAGTTATTTAAAACATAAACTTTATTGTATTTGAATTTATAAAATATTCAGACACTAAATTTAAAACAATGCTGTTGGTGCACTGCTTTACTGGAAGGGTGTCCGGTATGACTGGCAACTCAAGTCCCATATAGGTCAAGCGGTAGTTTGTCAGAGGGGGCGCTTGAACAATATCTTGATGGGGGCTGCTCGGCCTATGTTCTTTCCCTATATAAGCCGATTCAGGAGAGCCGGGAGAACCCTAAGGGTCCATTCACACGTCCGTTGTTTCTTTCCTGATCTGTTCCGTTTTTTGCGGAACAGATCTGGACCAGATCTGGACCCATTCATTTTCAATGGGTCCTGAAAAAAAAAAAATCGGACAGCACAATGTCTGATTTTTTTTCAGGACCCATTGAAAATGAATGGGTCCAGATCTGTTCCGCAAAAAACGGAACAGATCAGGAAAGAAACAACAGACGTGTGAATGGAACCTTACAGGCTGTATTCCGGGCACCCGCCCTGAAAAGGGCGACCCCCAGCCGCTGGAACCTTGGGTCTATTGCTGTCTTAACCCTGATAAATATTCCTTCTTAAAATACAAAATATCCGACGCGTTTCACCACAAAGAATTGTGGTTCTTCAGGGACAGAGTATATCGTCGGGGCATCTGGTGCAGTGGCAGCGCTCCCGCACGTATATTAACCACTTCAGCCCCGCTAGCTAAAAACCCCTTCATGACCAGAGCACTTTTTACACTTCGGCACTACACTACTTTCACCGTTTATCGCTCGGTCATGCAACTTACCACCCAAATGAATTTTACCTCCTTTTCTTGTCACTAATAGAGCTTTCATTTGGTGGTATTTCATTGCTGCTGACATTTTTACTTTTTTTGTTATTAATCGAAATGTAATGATGTTTTTGCAAAAAAATGACATTTTTCACTTTCAGCTGTAAAATTTTGCAAAAAAAAAACGACATCCATATATAAATTTTTCGCTAAATTTATTGTTCTACATGTCTTTGATAAAAACAAAATGTTTGGGGAAAAAAAATGGTTTGGGTAAAAGTTATAGCGTTTACAAACTATGGTACAAAAATGTGAATTTCCGCTTTTTGAAGCAGCTCTGACTTTGAGCACCTGTCTTGTTTCCTGAGGTTCTACAATGCCCAGACAGTAGAAACCCCCCACAAATGACCCCATTTCGGAAAGTAGACACCCTAAGGTATTCGCTGATGGGCATAGTGAGTTCATAGAACTTTTTATTTTTTGTCACAAGTTAGCGGAAAATGATGATTTTTATTTTAATTTTTTTTTTCTTACAAAGTCTCATATTCCACTAACTTGCGACAAAAAAAAAAATTCTAGGAACTCGCCATGCCCCTCACCGAATACCTTGGGGTGTCTTCTTTCCAAAATGGGGTCACTTGTGGCGTAGTTATACTGCCCTGGCAATTTAGGGGCCCAAATGTGTGAGAAGTACCTTGCAATCAAAATCTGTAAAAAATGGCCTGTGAAATAAGAAAGGTGCACTTTGGAATGTGTGCCCCTTTGCCCACCTTGGCTGCAAAAAAGTGTCACACATCTGGTATCGCCGTACTCAGGAGAAGTTGGGGAATGTGTTTTGGGGTGTCATTTTACATATACCCATGCTGGGTGAGAGAAATATCTTGGCAAAAGACAACATTTCCCATTTTTTTATACAAAGTTGGCATTTGACCAAGATATTTTTCTCACCCAGCATGGGTATATGTAAAATGACACCCCAAAACACATTCCCCAACTTCTCCTGAGTACGGCGATACCAGATGTGTGACACTTTTTTGCAGCCTAGATGCGCAAAGGTGCCCAAATTCCTTTTAGGAGGGCATTTTTTGACATTTGGATCCCAGACTTCTTCTCACACTTTCGGGCCCCTAAAAAGCCAGGGCAGTATAAATACCCCACATGTGACCCCACTTTGGAAAGAAGACACCCCAAGGTATTCAATGAGGGGCCTGGCGAGTTCATAGAATTATTATTTTTTTGCATAAGTTAGCGGAAATTGATTTTTTTTTAAGTTTTTTCTCACAAAGTCTCACTTTCCGCTAACTTAGGACAAAAATTTCAATCTTTCATGGACTCAATATGCCCCTCAGTGAATACCTTGGGGTGTCTTCTTTCCGAAATGGGGTCACATGTGGGGTATTTATACTGCCCTGTCTTTTTAGGGGCCCTAAAGCGTGAGAAGAAGTCTGGAATATAAATGTCTAAAAATGTTTACGCATTTGGATTCCGTGAGGGGTATGGTGAGTTCATGTGAGATTTTATTTTTTGACACAAGTTAGTGGAATATGAGACTTTGTAAGAAAAAACAAACAAAAAAAAATATATTTTCGCTAACTTGGGCCAAAAAAATGTCTGAATGGAGCCTTACGGGGGAGGGGGGGGGTGATCAATGACAGGGGGTGATCAATGACAGGGGGGTGATCACCCATATAGACTCCCTGATCACCCCCCTGGTAAGGCTCCATTCAGACGTCCGTATGATTTTTACGGATCCACTGATACATGGATCGGATCCGCAAAACACATGCGGTCGTCTGAATGGAGCCTTACAGGGGGGGTGATCAATGACAGGGGGTGATCAGGGTGATCACCCCCCTGTCATTGATCACCCCCCCTGTAAGGCTCCATTCAGACGTCCGAATGATTTTTACGGATCCATGGATACATGGATCGGATCCGCAAAACACGTGGACGTCTGAATGGAGCCTTACAGGGGGGTGATCAATGACAGGGGGTGATCAGGGTGATCACCCCCCTGTCATTGATCACCCCCCCTGTAAGGCTCCATTCAGACGTCCGTATGATTTTTACGGATCCATGGATACATGGATCGGATCCGCAAAACACATGCGGACGTCTGAATGGAGCCTTACAGGGGGGTGATCAATGACAGGGGGTGATCAGGGAGTGTATATGGGTGATCACCCACCTGTCATTGATCACCCCCCTGTAAGGCTCCATTCAGACGTCCGCATGTGTTTTGCGGATCCGATCCATGGATCTGTAAAAATCATACGGACGTCTGAATGGAGCCTTACAGGGGGGTGATCAATGACAGGGGGTGATCAGGGAGTGTATATGGGTGATCACCCCCCTGTCATTGATCACCCCCCTGTAAGGCTCCATTCAGACGTCTGTATGATTTTTACGGATCCATGGATCGGATCCGCAAAACACATGCGGACGTCTGAATGGAGCCTTACAGGGGGGTGATCAATGACAGGGGGTGATCAGGGAGTGTATATGGGTGATCACCCGCCTGTCATTGATCACCCCCCTGTAAGGTTCCATTCAGACGTCCGCATGTGTTTTGCAGATCCGATCCATGTATCCGTGGATCCGTAAAAATCATACGGACATCTGAACGGAGCCTGACAGGGGGGTGATCAGGGAGTTTCTATGGGGTGATCATGGGTTTATAAGGGGTTAGTAAGTGACGGGGGGGGGGGGGTAGTGTAGTGTGGTGTTTGGTGCGACTGTACTGAGCTGCCTGTGTCCTCTGGTGGTCGATCCTAACAAAAGGGACCACCAGAGGACCAGGTAGCAGGTATATTAGACGCTGTTATCAAAACAGCGTCTAATATACCTGTTAGGGGTTAAAAAAATCAGATCTCCAGCCTGCCAGCGAGCGATCGCCGCTGGCAGGCTGGAGATCCACTCGCTTACCTTGGGTTCCTGTGAGCGCGCGCGTCTGTGTGCGCGCGTTCACAGGAAATCCCGGCCCTCGCGAGATGACGCGTATATGTGTCGTCGTGCGCAGGGCTGCCGCCTCCGGACCGCACATCTGCGTTAGGCGGTCCGGAGGCGGTTAAGGCAGTGGCAACAAATGCATCTAGGTGTCTATTTTTTATAGCGCTTTAACCCTGCACACCAGTCTAATTAACCTATGGTTGCAAGGTGAGCGCTCTTTTGACCCCTCCCACTCACTTGTCATACCTTTCGGAGCGACGGCATGCGATCATTGGGCCACTATATTCAGTCCTGCCCAGTCAGCAAGCGTCATTTATTTAGATATTTATAGTCTGCTTGGTGTGCGCATTAAAGCTCCTCATGGCAGACTCGTATACAATCATTTTTACAGGGAGTACATTAAGTCAGAAATATCCACGCACAGGTATGTGTAGGCCCTTGCAGGGCACAAGTTCCATATACACTTCTTCTCCAAAACAAATATATAGTGATCAATAATACTTAGCCTCCCTAACAGACATGTATTTCAGTCCCTGAGGGGCAAACTACAATCAAAAACTTTCATTTATTTCTACCATATCTATCAAGGTAGCAAGATGTTTTTTTTTTAAAGTTCCAGCCAGATCAACAATCAAAATGCTGTTTCTTGGCCAGATAAATATCAGAATTATTACAAGAATGGCTTATCTGAAATATATTCATTTAGGCCCTTTGGTGTCAGGGAATTTAGTCTATATGTCCATTTAGTTTCGGCTCGCAGGATCTTCTTATCCCAGTCGCCACCTCTCTTTGGTTTGGGGACATGTATCCCTATAAATGTGAGACAGCTGGTATTGCCTCCATGGTATTGCAAGATGTGGCGTGCCACTGATGTGTCTTTTTCATTCAAGACATCATTCACGTGATCTCTTAACCATCTCCTGAATTCCTGTTTTGTCTTGCCCACATAGTCCAGTGGGCAAGTACATTGGGCCAGGTATACCACACCAGTGGTGAGACAATATATAAAGTCTCTAATGGTGTATTCCTGATTATTATAGGAACAAACAAATGTTTTTGTTTTTCTGATATGACTACACGCTGTGCAACTACCACATTTGAAGGTCCCCATGGGTTTTCTAGAAAGCCAGTTTCCAGATCTCTCAGGTGGTTGGAAATGGCTATTCACCAATCTGTCCCTCAAGCTACGCCACTTTCTAAAAGTTATCTGGGGGTATGATTCTAGAACCTCATCTAAATGCTTTTAGAATATCCCAGTGTCTGGATAAGACTTGTTTTATTACTTGATGTCCACTATCGAAGGAACCAATAATTCGGATGTTACTCTACGGCCCACGGCATTTGCTGTTCTCTGTTTTTAGGGATGAGGAGTTGGTACCGTTTTTCGTTACACGCCGTTTCATAAGCCGTGCATAAAACTCCATCGGGATAGCCTCTCTCCCTAAATATCACTCTCAGATCTTGTGCCTGTTTTTTTTAACTTTTTCATTGTGGAATAATTCCTCCCTAGTCTAAAATATTGGAAACGTAAAGAAAACGGCTGTGCACTATCCCAACAGAGGAGGCTGTTTTCGCTGTATTTTTTGCGGTAGACCGAAGTGACAATGCTCTGATTTGTGCCTCTTTCAATTAATACATTATTTCAGAATGACCCACTGGACCCAGGAGGTCAAAAGATATAAGCTTTCAGTTAGAATCACTATTTCAATTGAGATCCAGATATTAGCGTACAGATCGACCTTCTTATTGAGGGACTGTTAAGTCAAAAGGTCTCAACTGTCTGGTGTCAGTTAACACCAGCAGACAGAGAGTCTATGATTCAGCGCCAGATGGCAAGTCTTATGAATCATATATAACACTCACAAAAAGGATATAGTATTATCCCCACTTTGATAGTGTACAGTGACGGAGTGTTATATATTCCTACTACCTGTCAATTATCCCTCCATATGTACTTTTAATAACACTCTCAACAGAGTCTTTTTGTTTTGTCTCATGTGTATGTCAATAAGAAATAAAAGTTACGTTTTAACATAGACCCCAAACAGGAATTATTAGTCTTAGGACTATTGGATTATATCTTTCAATTAACACATCAAGAAATGGTAAAGCATTTTTGTCACATGTTTACGTGAAATTGAGGCCCAGGTCATTGTCATTAATAGTCTTTACAAAATCCGCAAAAGACTCTTCAGTCCCTCTCCATAGAACAAACACATCATCTATGAACCTCAGCCAAAGAACTACTTTATCCTGCCACCTTTCCATTTCTTCAGACCCAATATAGTTGACCTCCCACCAGCCCAGGAGTAAATTTGCATACGATGGCGCACAAGAACTGCCCATCGCGGTACCCCTGAGCTGGTGGTAGTGGTGATCGTCAAAGATAAAGTAGTTCTTTGTAAGGCTGAAGTTCAATAGATCCAGGACAAATTTATTATGTGATGTCAATATTTTGTCACGCATTGATAAATAGTACTCCACTACATTCAAACCCAGATCGTGTCTAATCGAACTGTAAAGTGCCTCTACATCTATGGACGCAAATATTACTGAATCATTTAGACATATACCATTTAATCTTAACAGAAGATCGGATGTATCCCGTATATAGGATGGCAATGCTGTCACAAATGGTTGAATAATCTTATCCACATAGATGCCTACATTTTGCCCCGAGCTCCCTACCCCTGATACTATTGGGCGTCCCCTAAGAGGACTGGTGCCCTTGTGTATCTTGGGCAGAGAATAAAAGGTAGCCGTAACCAGGTGTTGTGG
Organism: Bufo gargarizans; assembly: GCF_014858855.1. Classification (NCBI taxonomy): domain Eukaryota; kingdom Metazoa; phylum Chordata; class Amphibia; order Anura; family Bufonidae; genus Bufo; species Bufo gargarizans. The sequence continues at coordinate 109,185,212 of NC_058087.1, forward strand.
CAGGAGGAAATCCATTTCTGCCTCATTTATCATTTTTTTTTAATCCTTTATTGAGAATTTCTCTAAATTCAAGGAAATACATAGGACCAGGGTCCTTGGGTAGTAGTTCATATGACTTCCTATTTCCCAGGATGTCTAGACACATCTTTTTGTATTTCCCTGTATCCATTAGGACTAGGTTTCCTCCCTTGTCTGAGGGTTTTATTATCACATTCCAATGCTATAAGGGCCTGATATTCATTTTTATTCAAATTGTTCCTACCCCTAGTGGCTTGAATTTGCTCTAGGTCTCTGGATACCAATTTATAAAAAATGGTGTAACGGATCTCCTAGCACCCTGACCGGGTACCTCCATTACAATGAGCATTGTCTGTAACGCAATTAACTAACACACTGGCATTGTCTGAGACGCAATCAACAAAATACAATTACCAAACGTAATGGGCTAACTTAGTCACTCACAGACAGAAAACACAAATTTTTCCCCAAAACACAGAAAACCCCCCAAAAAAACATATCCCCATAATGAATACATCCATGGATAGCTCTGATCTGGGTGAACAACATATCCAAAAATCACCCAGATCCGAGCAGGGGTTCCCGAATTCCATGGAAGTCACATTTGGCCGGCCGGTCTGTCTTCAAAGTTAGTATGGGCCATAATCCTGGGGCAAGAGGCTGGCAACCAGGCCCGTCCAAAACCCAGTGGCAAAGTTGGTTTCGCCACAAATGGATATGCTTGAATCTGGTAAAGGAGGTGGCATCTGTGTGCTATTGAGTTTTAACTGTGTGAAGGGGTCTTCGGCCCTGTCCTTTTCTCCTTCCTCTAGCAGATTTACAAGCATCCTAGTGGCCTCCAGTTCCTGGGTATTCATGTTGATTTCATCACACATTTTTTTTTGTCAAACATGCAGCCCAACTGGCCTCCTATCTTCTGCGTCATCCTCTACTTTTTTAGCTCAACCCCCCATGCAAGCACCTTACCAACTCAGGAACAAAGTATAGGGGGAGGGGGCAGTTGCTAAAACAAATAATAAATAGGAAATTATTCATCTCTCCTCCCATAAACTATCTGCTGATGAGATCTCCCTTCTCAATAAGGGCTAATCCTTTGTATCTACAGTCCCTCATGATGCCTTTGAGTGGGGTAGGAACAATTTGAATAAAAAATGAATATCAGGTCCTTAAAGCATTAGAATGTCACCGGAATGTGATAATAAACCCACAGACAAGGGAGGAAACTTAGTCCTAATGGATACAGGGAAATACAAAAAGATGTGTCTAGACATCCTGGGAAACTAAGATTTAGTCTTACCGATAAATGGTTTTCCAGGAGTCCGACATGACAGCACCCACTGGAGGATGTCCTATTGGACCTCTGTAGGGACAGGAAGCGAGAGAGGTTAAAAGGCCCCTCCCCACCCCTCTTACCAGTGTCTTTCCAAATTACTACACCAGATAGGATCCAAACTGTTTATTTGAACTTCCATGTTAACTTCACATTGGAATTTATATATCTATATATATGTATATAAACACACACATGGATCCCAAAAATAATAGCAAGAAAAAAAAAAGGGGGGGGGGGGTTATTAACGGGTGCTAGTTAGTTTCCAGGACGTCCCTCCATGACAGCACCCACTGGAGAACTACCAGTTTAATACTTAGGGGGGGACCATTGCCTGAAGGACCTTACGGCCAAACCCTAGGTCCTGGTTGGCAAGAGAGTCCAGTCTATAGTGTCTGACAAAGGTAGAAAAACTGGACCAAGTAGCGGCCCTGCAAATCTGTTCAATTGAAGCCTCCGCTCTTTCTGCCCAAGAAGTCGCCACGGCTCTGGTGGAATGGGCTTTTACGGATAACGGGCATGGTAGTCCTTTCAGCACGTAAGACTGTCGAACCGTTTCTTTAATCCAACGAGCTAAGGTCTGTTTTGAGGCTTTATTGCCTATGTTCTTTCCTCCGAACAAGATGAAAAGGTTTGATGATTTCCTCCATGAAGCTGTTCTTTGTAGGTAGGATAACATAGATCTCCTTACAGCCAGACAATGAAACTCTTCTTCCTGCACATTTTTGGGAAAGGTACAAAAGGAAGGAAGAATTATTTCTTGACTTCTATGGAATGAAGAGACAACTTTTGGTAGAAAGGATGGATCCAACTTTAGAATAACCCGATCGTCCAAAATTTTTAGGTATGGTTCCCTGATAGAAAGGGCCTGAATGTCACCTATTCTGCGTGCTGTAGTAATCGCTAGAACAAAGATGGTTTTAAGAGAAAGCAATCTGTCAGATAACTGCTCAATTGGTTCAAACGGGGGATTACACAGACCTTATAAAACTATATTTAGGTCCCAAGGTGGAACTGTCTAATAGTAGGTCTCATTCTGGAAATAGATTTAATAAACCTTTTAATCCATCTGTGATCTGCTAAGGAGGTGTCCAGAAAACAACTCAAGGCTGAAATCTGGACCTTAAGGGTACTAGGTTTTAAGCCCAAATCAAACTCCATCTGCAAGAAATCCAGAATACAACCTATAGATGGGTCAGAGACCCCAGGATGTGTTTGTGACAACCATGAGGTAAATTTTTTCCATATTTTTTAAATATATAGCTGAAGTTATGGGCTTGCGGCTTTTCTGTAGGGTAGATATTACCTTATCTGACAGACCCCTTTTCCTTAGGATCTGTCTTTCAGGATCCAGGCTGTTAACCACAGTCTGTCGAGGTTCGGATGTTCCAGGGGTCCCTGTAGGAGAAGGTCCCTCCTTCTCGGAAGGGTTAACGGATCTCCTATCACCATCTCCTTCAGTAAAGGAAACCAGGCCCTCTTTGGCCAGGCCGGAGCTATGAGAATGAGGGTCATTGAGCACGTCCTCAGCTTCTTTAGGACCGCTGGAATCAGGGGGAATGGAGGAAATGCGTATCCCAGATCCATGTCCCAATCCTGGGACAGGGCGTCCACCCCCAGAGAGTTGTCTCTTGGATTCAGAGAGAAAAAGCTGCTCAACTTGGTGTTTTCTCTTGCCGCAAAAATTTCTACTTGTGGGACTCCCCACTGATGGCAGATCTGCAGAAATACTTCCTTGTTTAAAGAACATTCGCCCGGGTTGAGCCTGTGCCTGCTTAGGAAGTCGGCGGTGGAGTTTTCTACTCCTCTTAGGTGGACTGCTGAAAATGAGAGCACCTTTTCCTCCGCCCAACAAAAAATTTGGTCTGATAATCCTTGAAGAAGAGGGTTCCTGGTTCCCCCTTGACGTTTCAGGTAGCATACCGCCGTCATGTTGTCTGAAAGGATCATGATGTGGTGGTTGGAGAGGATCTTTTCTGCCCTCTTCAGGGTCTCCCATACTGCTTTCAGCTCTCTGAAGTTTGAGGATCTGCGACTGTCGAGATTGGACCATCTCCCCTGAAAGACTTGATCTTTTAGATGGGCTCCCCAGCCCCACTGGCTTGCGTCTGTAGTAATTACTATGGACGGAGATAGATTCCAAGCGACCCCCTTCCTTAGGTTTTCTGGGATGGTCCACCAGGATAGAGAATCTAGACTTTGTCTTGATAGAATTATCTTTGAGTTCAAGGACTGATGGTTTTTGTCCCATGCGCTCAGAATTGAGTTCTGTAGGATTCTGGAATGGTACTGAGCCCACGGAATGACTGAAATACAAGATGTCATTAACCCCAGAACCTGCATAGATTCTCTTGGGTATGGTCCCTTCTCTTCTGAAAAGTTCTTATCTTCTCCCTTATCTTTTCCTGTTTTAGTAGAGGAAGAAAGGAATGTTGTTTCTCTGAGTCTAAGATGACTCCTAAAAACTGTTTCCTGGTACTCGGAACTAGGTCCGACTTGGCATAATTTATTATCCATCCCAAGTCCTTGAAAAGGGCAAGGGTCTGTTGGACACTGCTTTGAAGACTCTGTCTTGTCTCTGCAATAAATCGTCCAGGTACGGGATGATCTTTATCTGTTGTTGTCTTAAGTATGCCACTACGTCTGTAATGACCTTCGTGAAAATGCACGGTGCCGAGGATATTCCGAAGGGTAGGCACTGGAACTGGTAATGGAGAATTGTACCTTCCTGGTTGATTGCAAACCTGAGATACTGCTGGTGGAGTGGATGCATTGGGATGTGATAGTAGGCATCCTTTAAGTATGGTACATAAGAGATCCCCTACCGATATTAGTGGCATTGATGACTTTATAGACTCCATCTTGAACTTGTGGTATACTAAGGACTTGTATACTAAGGACTTCAGGTTGATAATCGTCCCGAAGGACCCGCCTGGTTTTCTTATCTGGAAAAGTCTTGAATAATGACCCAAGCCTTTCTGTTCCTCTGGAACCTGTATTATAGCTTTTAGATCCATCAGTTTCCTTAGGTCGAGACATAGTTGATTTTTTTGCTCTGCTGACTGAAATTCTGTTATCAGGAATCTCCGCGGGGGTGGACCACGAAACTCTATCTTCACTCCCTCTCGGATTGTACTCAGAATCCATTGGTTCTGAGTGACCCGAGTCCAGGACTCCCAGAATAAACAGAGTCTGCCCCCGACTGGCCTGATGTCATTGCTTGTCTGCGCTGGTAGATGGGTTGAACAGGAAACCCCTTCCTCTACCTCCTTTGGGGTAGCTCCATCTCCCCGTTTTACCTTTTCCCCTCTGTGAGATTGGAAACTGTTTAGAGGGTTTACGAAAGGGCTGGGGCTTCTTTACCTTTTCCTCTGGAAAGACTTTCTTTTTGTCAGCCGCACTTTCTAGGATGGAGTCAAGGACCTGACCAAAAAGATAAGCCCCAGTAAAGGGGATTGCACAAAGCTTATTTTTTGAAGCTATGTCCCCTGTCCAAGATTTGAGCCAGAGGGCTAGTCTTGCCGTGTTTGCGAGCGCATCATTTCTTGCCGCGAATCTGATCGATTCTGCAGAGGCATCTGCCATGAAAGAAGCCGCCATCTTCAACAACTGTAAGGACTCTAGAATTTCTTCTCTGGATGTTTTCATTCTAAGATGATTTTCCAGCTGATCCAGCCATAAACACATGGCCCGGGACACCGAGGTAGCCGCAATATTCGTATTTATAGAGGCCGCTGATGATTCCCATGCTTTCTTTAAAAGCCCATCCATCTTGCGATCCATGGGATCCTTCAACTGTGAGGAATCCTCAAAGGGTATGGAAGTTTTCTTCACCACCTTGGCCACTTGAATATCCACCTTTGGTATTTCGTCCCAAAGTTTTGTTTCCTCAGGGTTAAAGATCAACCTGTTCTTGAACTCCCGAGGTACATAAAGCTTCTTGTCACCCTCTTCCCATTCATCTTTAATCAGATTGCTCAGGTTAGCATTGACGGGAAAGAGTTTATTTTTCTTAGCTCTCAGACCGCCAAACATTTCGTCCTGTATGGTGAGCGTCTGTTCCTCTTCCTCTACTGCCATCGCCTGTCTAACTTCTGTCAGAAGCAGATCCAGATCCTCAGCCGAAAACCGGAATCTCCTAGGCTCCTCCGCTATAGAGGGGGTATGATCTTCCTCCAACTAGTCAGAATAATACACTGGTTCCTCCTCTGAGTCAGAGTCCAACTGTACTCTTGAACGTTTAGTCGGTGGGGAAGAGGGGACCGGCAGGGAAGAGGGGACCGGCAGGGAAGAAAGGGACGGGGGCTGACCCACTCCTGCCGCCTGTACTTCTTCCCTCACTATTGCTCTTAATTCTGCCAGAAAGGATGGTTGTTCTTCCTTTAAATTTTTTGCCAGACAATCTGTGCATAGGGCCTTCTTTTATGACTCTGCCAGTTTCTTGGTGCAGGTCCCGCATTTTTTTGCTCTTTTCTTGGAGTCTTTGTGACCAGCCTCCCTTTCCACCTTAAAATACGAGGGCCTGCCAGTGTAACCCTAAATATGTAGGACCTCACTTACATTTCCCTGGACGAGGGGGTCTGCAGTAGCGTCTTGCTTCACAGATACCTGGGCCTCCATGATGTGTGCTGCATGCAGATTACATCACCCTTTTTTAGAATGGACTTACAATCCTGGCCCTGCCCTCAATACCGCTCGGCTCCGCCTCCTCTTCTGGGGGACTCATTCTAAGAAGAGTCGACCCCACATGCGAGGCCTCAGAATCCCGAGGCCTCCAGCATGCATGCGCGCCGCCATTAGCTTCCGGTCCTCTCGCGTCACTTCCGGTCACGTGGGACGTGATGCGATCGCACTGCGCCCAGAGCTCCCGCAGGAGAAGCGGCTACAGCGTCCCAATACTGCGGCCTCCAGAAATAGGTACTGGGAATGCTAGGGGACCCCTTCCCCGAGAGGTGCTAGCTTAAGGCCCCATATGAGGCTGAAGAGGAGAGGCATAAGCCCCCTGACCAGCCTCGGCCCGTATTACCCCTACTAACAAAGCAGGGATACTCCTCTCTGCTCCTATAACTGTAGGGGCAGGAAGAACACTGTTAAGAGGGGTGGGGAGGGGCCTTTTAACCTCTCTCGCTTCCTGTCCCTACAGAGGTCCAATAGGACATCCTCCAGTGGGTGCTGTCATGGAGGGACGTCCTGGAAATAGGGAGTCATATGAAGTACTACCCAAGGACCCTGGTCCTATGTATTTCTTTGAATTGAGAGAAATTCTCAATAAAGGATTTAAAAAAAAAAAAAAGATAAATGAGGCAGAAATGGATTTCCACAACACCCGGTCACGGCTACCTTATACTCCCTGCCCAAGATACACAAGGGCACCAGTCCTCTTAGAGGACGCCCAATAGTATCAGGGGTAGGGAGCTTGGGGCAAAATGTAGGCATCTATGTTGATAAGATTATTCAACTATTTGTGACAGCATTGCCATCCTATATACGGGATACATCCGATTTTCTGTTAAGATTAAATGGTATATGTCTAGATGATTCAGTAATCTTTGCGTCCATAGATGTAGAGGCACTTTACAGTTCGATTAGACACCATCTGGGTTTGAATGCAGTGGAGTACTATTTATCAATGCGTGACAAAATATTGACATGACATAATAAATTTGCCCTGGATCTATTGAACTTCAGCCTTACAAAGAACTACTTTATCTTTGACGATCGCCGCTACCACCAGCTCAGGGGTACCGAGATGGGCAGTTCTTGTGTGCCATTGTATGCAAATTTACTCCTGGGCTGGTGGGAGGCAAACTATATTGGGTCTGAAGAAATGGAAAGGTGGCAGGATAAAGTAGTTCTTTGGCTGAGGTTCATAGATGATGTGTTTGTTCTATGGAGAGGGACTGAAGAGTCTTTTGCGGATTTTGTGAAGGCTATTAATGACAATGACCTGGTCCTCAATTTCAATCCACGTCAACATGTGACAGAAATGCTTTACCATTTCTTGATGTGTTAATTGAAAGAGGCACAAACCATTGTCACTTCGGTCTACCGCAAAAATACAGCAGGAAACAGTCTCCTCCGATGGGATAGTGCACATCCGTTTCCTTTACGTTAATGATTTCCCAAGGGCCAATATTTTAGACAACGGAGGAATTGTTCCACAATAAAAAGGTTCAAAAAACACTCTGAGAGTGAGATTTAGGGAGAGAGGCTATCCCGATGGAGTTTTACGCACGTCTTATGAAATGGCGTGTAATGAAAAACAGGACCAACTCCTCATCCCTAAAAAAACAGAACAGCAAATGCCGTGGGCCAGAGTAATATCTAAATTATTGGTACCTTCTAAAGCGGACATCAAGTAATAAAACAAGTCTTATCCAGACACTGGGATATTCTAAAAGCGGACCCAGATTTAGATAAGGTTCTAGGATCATACCCCCAGATAACTTTTAGAAAGGGGCGTAGCTTGAGGGACATATTGGTGAATAGCCATTTCCAACCACCTGAGAGATCTGGAAACTGGCTTTCTAGAAAACCCATGGGGACCTTCAAATGTGGTAGTTGCACAGCGTGTAGTCAGATCAGAAAAACAAAAACATTTGTCTGTTCCTATAATAAATCAGGAATACACCATTAGAGACTTTATATATTGTCTCACCACTGGTGTGGTATACCTGGCCCAATGTACTTGCCCACTGGACTATGTGGGCTAGACAAAACGGGAATTCAGGAGACGGTTAAGAGATCACATGAATGCCGTCTTGAATGAAAAAGACACATCAGTGGCACATCTTGCAATACCATGGAGGCAATACCAGCTGTCTCACATTTATAGGAATACAACATATCCCCAAACCAAAGAGAGGTGGCGCCTGGGATAAGATGATCCTGCAAGCCGAAACTAAATGGACATATAGATTAAATTCAGTGACACTGAAGGGCCTAAATAAATATATTTCATATAAGCCATTCTTGTAATAATTCTGATATTTATCTGGCCAAGAAACAGCATTTTGATTGTTGATCTGGCTAGAACTTTTAAAAAAACATCTTGTTACCTCGATAGATATGGTAGAAATAAATGAAAGTTTTTGATTGTAGTTTGCCCCTCAGGGACTGAAATACATGTCTGTTAGGGAGGCTGTAAAGCACCAGATGATATTTAAGTATTATTGATCACTTTATATTTGTTTTGGAGAAGAAGTGTATATGGAACTTGTGCCCTGCAAGGACCTACACATACGAGTGCGTGGATATTTCTGACTTAATGTACTCCCTGTAAAAAATGATTGTATACGAGTCTGCCATGAGGAGCTTTAATGCGCACACCAAGCAGACTATAAATATCTAAATATATGACCATCGATCGTATATATATATATATATATATATATATATATATATATCTGTCTCTGTGACACACGCACATAAAGTGTTTACCCTGCAAGGACCTGCCGGGGACGCGGTGTTAGATCCCCATAACAACTAACACGCCTACCACTGACGTCACTTCCGGTCACGAGCGAGGCGCTGCTGACTGGGCAGGACTGAATATAGTGGCCCAATGATCGCATGCCTTCGCTCCTGGAGGTATGGCAATTGACTGGGAGGGGTCAAAAGAGCGCTTACCTTGCAACCATAGGTTAATTAGACTGGTGGGCAGGGTTGAAGCGCTATAAAAAATGGATAGCTAGATACATTTGTTGCCACTGCCTTAATATACGTGCGGGAGCGCTGCCACTACACCAGACGCCCCGACGATATACTCTCTGTCCCTAAAGAACCACAATTCTTTGTGGTGAAACACGTTGGATATTTTGTATTTTAGGAAGGAATATTTGTCAGGGTTAAGACAGCAATAGACCCAAGGTTCCAGCGGCTGGGGGGTCGCCCTTTTCAGGGCAGGTGCCCGGAATACAGCCTGTTAGGGTTCTCCCAGCTCTCCTGAATCAGCTTAAATAGGGAAAGTACCTAGGCCGAGCATCCCCCATTAAGATATTGTTCAAGCGCCCCCCTGACAAACTACCGCTTGACATATATGGGACTTGAGCTGCCAGTCATACCTGACACCCTTCCAGTAAAGCAGTGCACCAACAGCATTGTTTTAAATTTAGTGTCTGAATATTTTATAAATCCAAATATAATAAAGGTTATGTTTTAAATAACTACAATAAGGTACACTCAGTTCAATATTCATAAACAAATAGTTAAGGAGTAAGTAAATAGAAAAAACCTAATAGGTTATTCATATACATTGGCCTAAATATGTGGGTATTATGAGGTCAATTTAGAAATATATGTAAGGGAGATTTAAGGCTAGGGAAAGATAACTGCCAAAAGTATATAATACCTAACACACTAAAATTATCCTTGACCATAATTAGATATGTATTGGATGGAAATTAGATAATAAAGAATCAAATAAATCCATTAGGACCAAAGAAAAAAAATATATATATATATATATATATTTGTGGTCACGGCTACGGCCAAGAGGTATCCGAAGAACCCTAGGGAGAAAATAACAGGAACAACCTAACCCAGCTAGGCGTGTCTTAGCTGACCTGACTAAATGGATTGTTGTGTGCCCTAAGCCATGATCGTGGGTAGGCCTATAAGTGGGCAAAAACCAAGCCAAGAAGGGTAGAAAAGGAATTTGAATGGCATGTACAAACTAATCCCCAAGCCAACTGCAAGGCATCCGGGATCTAGAGCGAAAATTCGGGGTATGTGAGGCAACACCAGTAGGAAACCTACAACCCATCTTGTCGATGACAAGGCCAGGGACATGATGCTCAATATTGCGGATACTGCACCAAAGCGGAATGGAGGACCGAGAATACGTTGTGAAATGGATCATAAAAACCAACTGAAACTTGTAAAGTTTGGTTCTAGTGCGAGTACTGGCAATGCCCTAGCGTCAGGAGATCGTGGGACCAAAACCTAACTGCCTAGACTATGCAGGAATGAGGGCCAAAAAGAACCATGTAGATAGGAAGAGAATCTTTGAATAGTTACCCAGACAACAGCTATCCGCGCTTTGTTCTACTGTACGCCCCTGAGAATTGTTTTTACGCTTGAGACGTGAAGACCGACCTACTATCTGAATCTTCTACCGTGAGGAAATGCTGGACCTTGTCCAAAATCCGATTCAACGTGGTTGTAGGGAGTCGGAGGTTAGTGCGGCAAGAAGCTATGAAGCCATAATACACAAGATTCTGTCTATGCCCTCCCATGAGTGAGGGAATGCAATGCAATGCAATGAAGCTACTGGCGAAAATGAATTCCTGGTCGTGGTAAAAAGGCAAAGACTTTGCGTGGGGACCTGGTTGACAAGATATGATCGACTACAATCAGAGATAAAATGCTAGAGCGAATTGCCCTACTTGTTCTTCCTCAGGCAGGACCTGAACGAAAGCATGAACAATTAAAGAAAGACAAAATATCTGCGTGAGACATAACAATAATGCTGTAGGGCAATCCGGACCAGTTTGCGGTAAAAACATAAAATGAGCGATCAACATGGATTATTAGGAAATTAGGGAAGCAGGTATGTATGCGATGCATAGGGGCCAAATCAGCCTAGAAGCCATGGGGCCGAAGCAGTCGTGAGGCCCCCGAAGCCATGGGGCCGAAGCAGTCGTCGGGCCCCGAACCCATGGGGCCAAAGCAGCCGTGGGGCCCCCGAAGCCATGGGGCCAAAGCAGCTGTGGGGCCCCCGAAGCCATGGGGCCGAAGCAGTCGTCGGGCTCCCGAAGCCATGGGGCCGAAGCAGTCGTCGGGCTCCCGAAGCCATGGGGCCGAAGCAGTCGTCGGGCTCCCGAAGCCATGGGGCCGAAGCAGTCGTCGGGCTCCCGAAGCCATGGGGCCGAAGCAGTCGTCGGGCTCCCGAAGCCATGGGGCCGAAGCAGTCGTCGGGCCCCCAAAGCCATGGATCAACATGGATTATTAGGAAATTAGGGAAGCAGGTATGTATGCGATACATAGGGGCCAGCCTAGATGCACAGATGGACAACCAACCAGGCAATCAGCCCAGCAGGACTGAAAACAGTCGTCGGGCCCCGAAGCCAAGAGGCCGAAGCAGACGTCTGCCCCCCCGAAGCCATGGGGCCAAAGCAGTCGTCGGGCCCCCAAAGCCATGGGGCCAAAGCAGGTCGTCGGACCTCCGAAGCCATGGGGCCAAAGCAGGTCGTCGGGCCCCCGAAGCCATGGGGCCAAAGCAGGTCGTCGGGCCCCCGAAGCCATGGGGCCAAAGCAGGTCGTCGGGCCCCCGAAGCCATGGGGCCAAAGCAGGTCGTCGGGCCCCCGAAGCCATGGGGCCAAAGCAGGTCGTCGGGCCCCCGAAGCCATGGGGCCAAAGCAGGTCGTCGGGGCCCCCGAAGCCATGGGGCCAAAGCAGGTCGTCGGGCCCCCGAAGCCATGGGGCCGAAGCAGGGCGTCGGGCCCCCGAAGCCATGGGGCCGAAGCAGGGCGTCGGGCCCCCGAAGCCATGGGGCCGAAGCAGGTCGTCGGGCCCCCGAAGCCATGGGGCCGAAGCAGGGCGTCGGGCCCCCGAAGCCATGGGGCCGAAGCAGGGCGTCGGGCCCCCGAAGCCATGGGGCCGAAGCAGGGCGTCGGGCCCCCGAAGCCATGGGGCCGAAGCAGTCGTCGGGCCCCCGAAGCCATGGGGCCGAAGCAGTCGTCGGGCCCCCGAAGCCATGGTGCCGAAGCAGTCGTCGGGCCCCCGAAGCCATAGGGCCGAAGCAGTCGTCAGGCCCCCGAAGCCATGGGGCCGAAGCAGTCGTCGGGCCCCCGAAGCCATGGATCAACATGGAGCGATCAACATGGATTATTAGGAAATTAGGGAAGCAGGTATGTGTGCGATACATAGGGGCCAAAACAGCCTAGATGCACAGATGGACAACCAACCAGGCAATCAGCCCCGCAGGTTTGAAAACAGTCGTTGGGCCCCCGAAGCCATGGGGACGAAGCAGTCGTCGGGCCCCCGAAGCCATGGGGCCGATGCAGTCGTCGGGCCCCCAAAGCCATGGGGCCGAAGCAGTCGTCGGGCCCCCAAAGCCATGGGGCCGAAGCAGTCGTCGGGCCCCCTCGAAGCTATGGGGCCGAAGCAGTCGTCGGGCCCCCAAAGCCATGGGGCCGAGTTTTTTTTTTTTTTTTTTAAGAATTATAACTATGAAAAGTGACATGAATAAGGTGCACGTGAATTAAACCATGAGCCTGACCGATGTGGCAGGCGATACCCAAGATAAACTACGTGGCCTGAATAACATGTAAGGTGAAATATCGTTAGGAACGAGACCTGACCGACGTGGAAGGTGACCCCAATAGTTCAACTGCATGACCTGAAAAGACGAAGGGAAACGTGACAGAAAATGGAGATAATAACGGACATTAACTAAAATTTATAACATAAGCTGGCAAGCAGGTAAAGATATGAGTCATTCAAAAGCATAGCTGCACAGGTGGACAGACAACCATTGGTCAGACCCCTGAAGCCATGGGGCTGAAGCAATTAAATTAAGTAATTAAAACGTAAGCCGGACCTGATGGCATATGAAGCGACTTGAATGATTGGATTGGCTAGAAGGTGGCCTAAGGAACATCACTGCCGACAGGTGTTAAAAATATAGACATTAGTCATCCGAAGCACGTGCGTACATAAAACACTAACCACCGCGAATCAAAAGTAAACATGAAATGCCTGAGGCATTGCAAGTTCGCTAAGAGAAGTCTCATATCGTGACAAACAAATGAACAGCTTGTAAAAACATAGCAGCAAACGTACTCCTATCGGCCCACTGACCTCCGCTGAGGAGCTGTTTGGTGAACTGGGGCAGGAGACCAATCTGAGTGAATACGAACCAGAAGTAAAAGGAGACCAGTCTGAGTGAATACAAACCAGGATTAAACAGAAAGTAGGCCTATGGAATGTGACAGACCACCGAGGAAGGGAACGCAAGCCTGAAAAGAACGCAGTTATGTTTGTCAGGAGAGAGGTACCAGAGCGGTGGGTGCAGACTGCCCCGGTGAGATTGAGCAAAACCATGATGTAGCAATAAACAGGAGAATGCAGCTTTGAGTGGGAGCAGAGTACAACACATGATGTAACAACAAATGGGTGAATGCAGCTTTGGATGTGAGTGGTACCTAAAAACATGGTATAGGCGCAGCTCTGAGTATGGGTAGCACATGAAAAGCATGGTATAAAGCAGACGTGTAAATACAACCTGAAAGCGAGCAGAGTATTGACGTGATGCGAAAGCAGACATGTGGACGCAGCTCTAGTAGTGAAAGGAGTATAGGACAAGATGTGAAAAGCAGACATGCGGACGCAGCTTTGGATGTGAACGAAATATTAACTTGATGTGACCGCAGACATGGAAAGCGGCTTTGGTGAGTGGGGTATACGACCTGGTGTAGCAGTAGAAGTGTGAACACAACTTTGGGTATAAGCAGAGCATGAAAATTGGTATAACCGCAGCTCTGGTTGTGAGTGGAGCAAGGTGGGAACACCAGCTATGGCTGTAAGCAGAGTATACAACATGTAATAACAGGCATGTAATACGGATCCGGCTGTCGGCTGGGGACGGAATGAGATGTAACAGCCAACAGGTGAGTGCAGCTTGATTGTGAGACCAATCTGAGTGAATACGAACCAAGAGTAGAAAAGTGCAGTACAGTGAAGACGTGCGGATGCAGCATAAGACATTAAATAAAAGCCGAAAGTGTAAATGCCGCTCAGGATAACAGCGGAGCATGAAAGTATGAGATTGTGGATAAGCTCTGCCTGTATATGTATGTTTAAATTGTACTGGAGCTGTCATTTGGCATTTCGGGCACTAGAGGCCGCTGTTTTGCAGCACAGTCCGCATGCTTCTGGGTGAACCAGTAAGTGTTGATCTGACATGGTGGAAGGATTGTGCTGTGAGGGGCTGAATCTGATTCCATCCTGGCTTGCAGATGTCCGGCAGTGAATGGAACTCAAAGGAAGGAGAGTATCTGCTGTCCCCTGTCAGGATCCAGCGCTTTGAAAGAGAGGTTGTCCCAGGAAGACCAGTTCCAGTGTATGGACAGAAAACCTTAGCATCAAGCAAGGCCGCACGGTTGCTGAGAGCTTGGTGGCCATCCTTGGTAAGCGGCATCCTAGGGCCCAGAACGGATGCAGGTCAGTACACCTGATTACCAATTGTACTTCACTGTTTGACGCCTAAAGTAACGAGAGACTAGCCTAGGCCTTGTATTAGCTAGTTAGATAGGGTTATGGCTTTGTTAGGCCTTACTGTACTGGACTGCAGCGCAGTAATTGACTTGCAGGCTCTGCTGCGTCTGCCACCGGTTAGGTGTGTCTTCTATAGCGGCACAGTGCGACTTGTAGGCTCAGCTGTGTACGCCAGCAGGCTAGGCCTGTCCCTCGGACAGGGACGGTGACTGTGGGCCTGGGGTATTACTTATACTGTTTGTACTTGTGTTAACCCCTTAAGGACACAGGGCGTACCGGTACGCCCTATTTCCCGAGTCCTTAAGGACCAAGGGCGTACCGGTACGTCCTGACTTAAAATCGGCATTCCGGCGCCGCGGGGGTTAATCGGAACGGGATTTCGGCTGAAATCATTCAGCCGGCATCCCGTAACAACGCAGGGGGGGGGTCATTTGACCCCCCCGTATCGGCGATCGCAGAAAACCGCAGGTCAATTCAGACCTGCGGTTTTCTGCGTTTCCGGTCCATTCGGGTGTCCGGTGACCCGATGAACCGGAAAAAGACTGCGATCGGTGGCGTAATTATACACCACCAATCGCAGTCCGAGGATTTGAGGAGGCGGTGCTGGCCCTGGTGCTGAACACTGCTGTCCAGGGTGCTGATTGGTGCAGGGGAGAGAGGCGCGAGATTCAAACTTCCTGCGCTCCTCTCTCCCCTCCTCTTCCTGTTCTGCACGAGCACCCGGCAGCATCGTCCAGCACCAGCTCCTGTGTCCCCCTAATCGCCATCCATCACCCTCCTGCACCCATCGCCACCCAGGTAGGTTAGGGTCAGTGAGGGAGAGGCATCGTTAGGCAGGGAAAGAAGGGAAAAGTTAGTTAGGAAAAAAAAAAAAAAAAAAAACTTTTAACTTTTACACAAAACTTTTTTTGATCCATCTATCAGACCCCAGACCCCCCCCTGCCACTTGCCCCCCCCTACCAGCCCCCCACCACCACCAGCCCCCCCACCCCCTCCACCCATCCCCCCACCACTCCCCCCAACCCCCCCCCCCCACCACTAGCCCCCTCACCACCACTTTTTTTTCTGCGTTCGCTGACTGGTCGGCACTTTTTAGCGTCCGTCCACTGTTAGCGCATCGCCTGCCCCACCGCTGATCAGCGTTGTACCGCTAATCAGCAACTTTTTTTTTTTCCTAACACTTGCCCTTTTTTCCTTTTTTTAGTACGCGAACACCCGTTGCCCCCACACACACGCACATATAATAAAGTTTTACACACACGCACACCTACACGCACACACACCCATGGCCCGCCGGGTGTTCTCGGCCGAGGAGGCATATGCCCAGATTGCCTCCGACTCCGAGAGCCCCAGTGAGGATGAGGATGACCCCACATTCCTCTTATCATCAGCATCCTCCTCATCATCATCGGATGACGATGAGCCACCAAGGCGGCGGAGACGCCGCCAGGCGGAGCCAGGGGCCGCACATGCTAGGGATCCTGTGGCCCACCCTAGTACGAGCCGCCCTGGGGTTCGTACTGGTTTCCCGGCCCACCAAATAAGTTCACCGGAGACCCCTGCCGATGAACTTAGCTGGTGTCCCCCAGTGGACTTTGAGCCTGAGATTCCGGATTTCGCTGGCAATCCTGGAATCCAGATTCCCACAGTGGGGTTTACTGAAATTGACTATTTTAGTTTTTTTTTCAGTAACCCACTGGTGAATTTGATGGTGGAGCAGACGAATCTGTACGCCCAACAGTTCGTCGCTCAAAACCCAGGCTCAGTTTTGGCTAGACCCGGTGGCTGGACGCCGGTCAGTGCAGCCGAAATGAGGACATTTTGGGGCCTCGTGCTGCATATGGGTCTAGTCCAAAAACCCAGTGTCAGGCAATACTGGAGTGGGGACGTCCTGTACCAGACCCCACTGTACAGTATGGTCATGACACGCTCCCGGTTTGAGGCCATCCGGAAATGTCTGCATTATTCCGATAATGCAGCATGTCCACCCCGAGGTGATCCTGCCTATGACCGGCTGTATAAGATACGGCCTGTCATCGATCACTTTGGGGCCACATTTCAGCAGGCCTACGTACCTGGAAGGGAGGTCGCGGTTGATGAGTCGCTCATTGCGTTCAAGGGGAGACTCAGTTTCCGCCAATATATTCCCACAAAGCGAGCGAGGTATGGCGTGAAGCTATACAAAATTTGTGAGAGTACCTCAGGGTACACTTACAAATTTCGTGTGTACGAGGGGCGAGATTCCCGTATTCAACCCCCAGAATGTCCCCCCACTCTGGGTGTTAGCGGGAAACTCGTGTGGGACCTTATGTACCCACTGCTGGATAATGGTTACCACTTGTACGTGGATAACTTTTATACCAGCATTCCCTTGTTCAGGTCCCTTGCCGCCAGATCTACGTTCGCTTGTGGGACCGTGCGGAAAAATCAGCGCGGCCTCCCTGCCTACCCCCTCCAGGTACCTATCCCCAGGGGTGAGACCCGTGCACTTACCAGTGGAAACCTGTTGCTGGTCAGGTATAAGGACAAGAGGGATGTCCTTATGCTGTCCACAATCCACGGTAACGGCACCACCCCAGTCCCTGTGCGAGGTACCGCGGCAACGGTCCTCAAGCCCGATTGTATCGTCGACTACAATCGGTATATGGGAGGAGTTGATCTCTCGGATCAAGTCCTCACGCCATATAACGCCATGCGCAAAACCCGGGCATGGTACAAAAAAGTTGCGGTCTACTTGGTGCAGGTTGCCATGTACAACTCTTTTGTACTATCCCGAAGCGCTGGCAGCACAGGGACATTCCTCCAATTCTATGAGGCAGTCCTCAAGGACCTGATCTTTTCGGACCGGGAAAGAGCAGGCCGGAGTACCTCGGGAACTGGAGGCGCCCGGATCGTCCCTGGCCAACACTTTCCAGGTGTGGTCCCCCATACTGGAAAGAAGGGACGAACCCAAAAAAAGTGCAGAGTGTGTCGCAGGAGGGGGATACGGAAGGACACCACCACTCAGTGCGACACGTGCCCCGATCATCCGGGCCTCTGCGTTATCGATTGCTTCAGGGAGTATCACACTTCCATGGAGTACTAAATTTTTATAATCCCCAACAGTTCACTAGAGAACATAAAACACTATGGCTCTCAGACTTTGGAGACACGAAAACTATTTTTCTTTCCCCCAAAAATATTAGTTTTAGTGCAGGCATCCTCAAACTGCGGCCCTCCAGATGTTGTAAAACTATAACTCCCAGCATGCCCAGACAACCTACAGCCATCAGCAGGGCATGGTGGGAATTGTAGTTTTACAACATCTGGAGGGCCGCAGTTTTAGGATGCCTGCTTAGTGTCTCCAAAGTCTGAGAGCCATACATATTGGGCATCGTCGCGTGCGTAAAAGTCGTCGCTATAAAAATAACTTTTGACCAAACGCCTCGGATGAACGGTGTTAAAAATATAAAATAAAAACGGTGCCAAAACACCTATTTTTGGGCAAAATTTCAATTTAAATCCATTTTGCCGGTAATAAAGCAAGGGTTAACAGCCAAACAAAACTAAATATTTATTGCCCCGATTCTGTCGTTTGCAGAAACACCCCATATGTGGTCGTAAATGGCTATATAGCCGCACGGCAGGGCATAGAACGAAGGGAACGCCATACGGTTTCTGGAAGGCAGATTTTGATGGACAGTTTTTTTTTTGACACCATGTCCCATTAGAAGCCCCCCCTGATGTAGCCCAGACTAGAAACTCCAAAAAAGTGACCCCATCTAAGAAACTACACCCCTCAAGGTATTCAAAAGTTACTTTACAAACTATGTTAACCCTTTAGGTGTTCCACAAAACTAAATAGCGAATGTAGAAACAATTTTAGATTTTAATTTTTTTGTTACATTGCCTCAAAAAAGAGTAATATAGAGCAACCAAATATCAAATTTACCCCAAAAATAGTCCCAAAACAACAACCACCTTATCCCGTAGTTTCCTAGATGGGGTCACTTTTATGGAGTTTCTACTCTAGGGGTGCATCAGGGGGCTTGAAAGGGTACATGGTGTAAATAAACCAGTCCAGCAAAATCTGCCTTCCAAAAACCATATGGCGTTCCCCTTCTTCTATGTCCTGCCGTTTAGCCAAATAGTAGTTTACCACCACATATGGGGTGTTTCTGCAAACTACAGAATCAGGGCAACCCATTTTGAGTGTTGTTTGGCAGTTAACCCTTGTTTTACTCCTAGAAAAAATTGATTATATTGGAAAATTTTCCAAAAAATTGAAATTTCATAATTGTTTCTCCATCTGCCATTAACTCTTGTGGAACACCTAAAGGGTTAACAAAGTTTGTAAACCCAGTTTTGAATACCTTGAGGGGTGTACTTTCTTAGATGGAGTCACTTTTTTGAAATTTCTATTCTAGGGGTGCAACAGGGGGCTTCAAATGGGACATGGTATAAACAAAACCAGTCCTGCAAAATCTGCCTTCCAAAACCCATATGGTGTTCCCCTCCTTCTATGTGCTACCGTTCGGCCAAACAGTAGTTTACGACCACATATGGGGTGTTTTTGCAAACTACAGAATCAGGGCAACCCATTTTGAGTGTTGTTTGGCAGTTAACCCTTGTTTTACTCCTAGAAAAAATTGATTATATTGGAAAATTTTCCAAAAAATTGAAATTTCATAATTGTTTCTCCATCTGCCATTAACTCTTGTGGAACACCTAAAGGGTTAACAAAGTTTGTAAACCCAGTTTTGAATACCTTGAGGGGTGTACTTTCTTAGATGGAGTCACTTTTTTGAAATTTCTATTCTAGGGGTGCAACAGGGGGCTTCAAATGGGACATGGTATAAACAAAACCAGTCCTGCAAAATCTGCCTTCCAAAACCCATATGGTGTTCCCCTCCTTCTATGTGCTACCGTTCGGCCAAACAGTAGTTTACGACCACATATGGGGTGTTTTTGCAAACTACAGAATCAGGGCAACCCATTTTGAGTGTTGTTTGGCAGTTAACCCTTGTTTTACTCCTAGAAAAAATTGATTATATTGGAAAATTTTCCAAAAAATTGAAATTTCATAATTGTTTCTCCATCTGCCATTAACTCTTGTGGAACACCTAAAGGGTTAACAAAGTTTGTAAACCCAGTTTTGAATACCTTGAGGGGTGTACTTTCTTAGATGGAGTCACTTTTTTGAAATTTCTATTCTAGGGGTGCAACAGGGGGCTTCAAATGGGACATGGTATAAACAAAACCAGTCCTGCAAAATCTGCCTTCCAAAACCCATATGGTGTTCCCCTCCTTCTATGTGCTACCGTTCGGCCAAACAGTAGTTTACGACCACATATGGGGTGTTTTTGCAAACTACAGAATCAGGGCAACCCATTTTGAGTGTTGTTTGGCAGTTAACCCTTGTTTTACTCCTAGAAAAAATTGATTATATTGGAAAATTTTCCAAAAAATTGAAATTTCATAATTGTTTCTCCATCTGCCATTAACTCTTGTGGAACACCTAAAGGGTTAACAAAGTTTGTAAACCCAGTTTTGAATACCTTGAGGGGTGTACTTTCTTAGATGGAGTCACTTTTTTGAAATTTCTATTCTAGGGGTGCAACAGGGGGCTTCAAATGGGACATGGTATAAACAAAACCAGTCCTGCAAAATCTGCCTTCCAAAACCCATATGGTGTTCCCCTCCTTCTATGTGCTACCGTTCGGCCAAACAGTAGTTTACGACCACATATGGGGTGTTTTTGCAAACTACAGAATCAGGGCAACCCATTTTGAGTGTTGTTTGGCAGTTAACCCTTATTTTACTCCTGGAAAAAATTTATTATATTGGAAAATTTTCCAAAAAATAGAAATTTCAAAATTGTTTCTCCATCTGCCATTAACTCTTGTGGAACACCTAAAGGGTTAATAAAGTTTGAAAAAACAGTTTTGAATACCTTGAGGGGTGTAGTTTCTAGAATGGGGTCATTTTTGGGAGGTTTCTATTATCTAAGCCTCACAATATGACTTCAAACCTGAACTGGTCCATAAAAAGTGGGATTTTGAAGATTTCTCAAAAATTTCAAAATTTGCTTCTAAACTTCTAAGCCTTGTAACATCCCCAAAAAATAAAATATCATTCCCAAAATGCTACAAACATGAAGTAGACATATGGGGAATGTAAAGTCATCACAATTTTTGGGGGTATTACTATGTATTACAGAAGTAGAGAAACTGAAACTTTGAAATTTGCTTATTTTTTAAAATTTTTGGTAAAAAATGTATTTTTTTATGCAAAAAAAATAACTTTTTTGACCCAATTTTAGCAGTGTCATGAAGTACAATATGTGACGAAAAAACAATCTCAGAACGGCCTGGGTAAGTCAAAGCGTTTGAAAGTTATGAGCACTTAAAGTGACACTGGTCAGATTTGCAAAAAATGGCCCGGTCCTTAAGGTGAAAATGAGCCCGGTCCTTAAGGGGTTAATACTGTTTCCAAAGTAAAGTTTATATTCTTGCATATAAAGCTGGTATCAGTGTTGCTTCCATGTCTGTGACTTTGCTGTATCCTGGGGAGCCCACCCCGGTACACGGCTTACGAAAGTGAAATACATGAAGTTTAAAGATGGTGGTAGCGGGGGGAAAGAGGGGGGGGGGGGCACATGGCAAGGAACAGCTACAGCAAAAGGCCTAAACAATAAACACTGCATCCAATCTCCAAACATGACGTCAGGTGCAGCCCGGGTAACTCTTACTTCAGCCGGATTGCTGTAAAGAAACTTTTCATACGAGACGAACGAAGCAAAGTGAAACTTGTAAGATTTATAGGAACCAACTCTTATTACCAACAACCAAAAATGAAAAGCAAATGGAAGTATTTAGGCCCAAACGAGCAAACCTGAGGATCGCTAGCAAAGTCGGATCCGACCGGCCTGGAGAGACGGCCCCGGCCCAACCTACTTACGTAGTATGACACGTGCATGCTACGGTAGCAGAGAGCAAAATAACAAGCTCCATGCTGCAAAGAAAGACTCCTACCACCAGAGAAGCTAGTGTGCTAATGACACCCAGCAGCAGCTGTGCACCTGAAAACACACACCTGTGAGTGAGGCTGTGGCTCGTATATGAAGAGCCTCCGCCCCTCCCACAAATGCAGGCTGACTAATCAGCATTACCAACATATCGTATTTTTCGCCCCATAAGACGGGGAGGAAAATAAGAAAAAAATATGTTTTAACCAAAAGGTATGCTTTTGGTGGGTTTGGAACAAATGGTGGTCTGTGGATGACGGACAATGTTATGGGAGGGATCTGTGGATGACGGACACTGTTATGGGGGGATCTGTGGATGACGGACACTGTTATGGGGGGGATCTGTGGAGGACGGACACTTATGGGGGGGATCTGTGGAGGACGGACACTTATGGGGGGATCTGTGGAGGACGGACACTTATGGGGGGATCTGTGGATGACAGACACTTATGGGGGGATCTGTGGATGACAGACACTTATGGGGGGATCTGTGGATGACAGACACTTATGGGGGGATCTGTGGATGACAGACACTTATGGGGGGATCTGTGGATGACAGACACTTATGGGGGGATCTGTGGATGACAGACACTTATGGGGGGATCTGTGGATGACAGACACTTATGGGGGGATCTGTGGATGACAGACACTTATGGGGGGATCTGTGGATGACAGACACTTATGGGGGGATCTGTGGATGACAGACACTTATGGGGGGATCTGTGGATGACAGACATTTATGGGGGGATCTGTGGATGACAGACACTTATGGGGGGATCTGTGGATGACAGACACTTATGGGGGGATCTGTGGATGACAGACACTTATGGGGGGATCTGTGGATGACAGACACTTATGGGGGGGATCTGTGGATGACAGACACTTATGGGGGGGATCTGTGGATGACAGACACTTATGGGGGGATCTGTGGATGACAGACACTTATGGGGGGGATCTGTGGATGACAGACACTTATGGGGGGGATCTGTGGATGACAGACACTTATGGGGGGATCTGTGGATGACAGACACTTATGGGGGGATCTGTGGATGACAGACACTTATGGGGGGGATCTGTGGATGACAGACACTTATGGGGGGGATCTGTGGATGACAGACACTTATGGGGGGGATCTGTGGATGACAGACACTTATGGGGGGATCTGTGGATGACAGACACTTATGGGGGGGGATCTGTGGATGACAGACACTTATGGGGGGATCTGTGGATGACAGACACTTATGGGGGGATCTGTGGATGACAGACACTTATGGGGGGATCTGTGGATGACAGACACTTATGGGGGGATCTGTGGATGACAGACACTTATGGGGGGATCTGTGGATGACAGACACTTATGGGGGGATCTGTGGATGACGGACACTGTTATGGGGGGGATCTGTGGATGACGGACACTGTTATGGGGGGGATCTGTGGATGACGGATACTGTTATGGGGGGGATCTGTGGATGACGGACACTGTTATGGGGGGATCTGTGGATGACGGACATTGTTATGGGGGGGATCTGTGGATGACGGACACTGTTATGGGGGGATCTGTGGATGACGGACACTGTTATGGGGGGATCTGTGGATGACGGACACTGTTATGGAGGAGATCTGTGGATGATGGACACTGTTACAGGGGGGGGATCTGTGGATGGCACTGTTATATATGTGCCATCCACAGACCCCCACCCCATAACAGTGCCATCCACAGACCCCTTCAGCCCATAACAGTGCCATCCACAGACCCCCACCCCTTAACTGTGCCATCCAGATTCCGCGTGTCCAAACCCCCGCCGCCGCCCCCGCATTAAACAAATATAAAATGTATTATTCGATTCAAAGTTATTAAACATGCCCCCCTCACTCCTAATAGTACCGTATATCCTAATTGCTTCTGTATAATGCCGGCAGGCGGGCCGGGCGGCCGGCGCGTCACTCACTGACGTCACTTGCCTGCGCCGCCTACTTCATTCATAAAGTAGGCGGCGCAGGCATGTGACATCAGAGAGTTACACTGCCGCCCGCCCGGCCTGCCTTATACAGAAGCGGCTCTATGTATCTAAACTCTATGGCGGCTCTATATATCTAAGCTCTATGGCGGCTCTATGTATCTAAGCTCTATGGCGGCTCTATGTATCTAAGCTCTATGGCGGCTTTATGTATCTAGTAGAGCTTAGATAGCTATAGCTGCCATATAGCTTAGATACATATAGCAGTCATATTGTTTAGTTAGATAGATATAGCTGTCAGATAGCTTAGATGCATATAGGTGTGATTTAGTTTAGATACATATACAGTGGAGGAAATAATTATTTGACCCCTCACTGATTTTGTAAGTTTGTCCAATGACAAAGAAATGAAAAGTCTCAGAACAGTATCATTTCAATGGTAGGTTTATTGTAACAGTGGCAGATAGCACATCAAAAGGAAAATCGAAAAAATAACTTTAAATAAAAGATAGCAACTGATTTGCATTTCATTGAGTGAAATAAGTATTTGAACCCCTACCAACCATTAAGAGTTCTGGCTCCCACAGAGTGGTTAGACACTTCTACTCAATTAGTCACCCTCATTAAGGACACCTGTCTTAACTAGTCACCTGTATAAAAGACACCTGTCCACAGAATCAATCAATCAAGCAGACTCCAAACTCTCCAACATGGGAAAGACCAAAGAGCTGTCCAAGGATGTCAGAGACAAAATTGTAGACCTGCACAAGGCTGGAATGGGCTACAAAACCATTAGCAAGAAGCTGGGAGAGAAGGTGACAACTGTTGGTGCGATTGTTCGAAAATGGAAGGAGCACAAAATGACCATCAATCGACCTCGCTCTGGGGCTCCACGCAAGATCTCACCTCGTGGGGTGTCAATGGTTCTGAGAAAGGTGAAAAAGCATCCTAGAACTACACGGGAGGAGTTAGTTAATGACCTCAAATTAGCAGGGACCACAGTCACCAAGAAAACCATTGGAAACACATTACACCGCAATGGATTAAAATCCTGCAGGGCTCGCAAGGTCCCCCTGCTCAGGAAGGCACATGTGCAGGCCCGTCTGAAGTTTGCCAATGAACACCTGAATGATTCAGAGAGTGACTGGGAGAAGGTGCTGTGGTCTGATGAGACCAAAATAGAGCTCTTTGGCATTAACTCAACTCGCTGTGTTTGGAGGAAGAAAAATGCTGCCTATGACCCCCAAAACACCGTCCCCACCGTCAAGCATGGGGGTGGAAACATTTTGCTTTGGGGGTGTTTTTCTGCTAAGGGCACAGGACAACTTATTCGCATAAACGGGAAAATGGACGGAGCCATGTATCGTGAAATCCTGAGCGACAACCTCCTTCCCTCTGCCAGAAAAATGAAAATGGGTCGTGGATGGGTGTTCCAGCACGACAATGACCCAAAACATACAGCAAAGGCAACAAAGGAGTGGCTCAAGAAGAAGCACATTAAGGTCATGGAGTGGCCTAGTCAGTCTCCGGACCTTAATCCAATCGAAAACCTATGGAGGGAGCTCAAGCTCAGAGTTGCACAGAGACAGCCTCGAAACTTTAGGGATTTAGAGATGATCTGCAAAGAGGAGTGGACCAACATTCCTCCTAAAATGTGCGCAAACTTGGTCATCAATTACAAGAAACGTTTGACCTCTGTGCTTGCAAACAAGGGTTTTTCCACCAAGTATTAAGTCTTTTTTTGTTAGAGGGTTCAAATACTTATTTCACTCAATGAAATGCAAATCAGTTGCTATCTTTTATTTAAAGTTATTTTTTCGATTTTCCTTTTGATGTGCTATCTGCCACTGTTACAATAAACCTACCATTGAAATGATACTGTTCTGAGACTTTTCATTTCTTTGTCATTGGACAAACTTACAAAATCAGTGAGGGGTCAAATAATTATTTCCTCCACTGTAGGTGTCATATAGCTTAGTTACATATAGGGGTCATATCTATGTTGTTTATACACTATGTAGCCACTGTCCCCCACCCCCATACACACAATATACACAATGCAGTGTCCCCTCTCCCCCCATACACACAATGCAGTGTCCTTCACCCCCCATACACACAATGCAGTGTCCCCCAACCCCTATACACACAATGCAGTGTCTCCCACCCTTCCATACACACAATATACACAATGCAGTGTCCCCTCCTCCCATACACACAATATATACAATGCAGTGTCCCCCACCTTCCTCTTCCCGGTAAACCTAAGAGCCCAGGCAGAAGCACATGTCTTTACTCTCCGGTATGAACTGCAGGGAGGGCGGGTCTTTCATCTGATTGGCTATCCTGACTTGCCTTCTCTCTTTTATTGGATGAGCTGCTCATCCTTCATTCCTGCTCCTGGATCACAGAAATAGAGCGACTGGCAGCGCCTGGGTAACCCTTTCCTTATCAGAGCTCTCCTGTTAACTCTTTCAGTGCAAAACAGGAGCTTCTGTTTTGGACAGTACTATCGGCCCTGCAGTGCTACGCTGTCATTACCATACACTGTGTATGGTAATGACAGCCCTGCTGCGCTATTGTTATGATAATGAGATCGCAGCAGGGTCAGCAGCCTGCGATGTGTATTACAGATTGTAGCACACAGCGCAGGCCAGGGCTGTCATTATTATACACAGTGTATGGTAATAGTGGAGCAGGGCAGGCAGCCCAAGTCCCTCCTCCTGCATTAATGAGCCGCCAATTTATTTGTTTGATCGCCAGACGCAGGGCACACTGGTGAACCAGAGGCAGGGAGCGTGGAATCTTTCTTCACGGCTGCCGGCCATGGTAAGGATCTCGCATGCGCGATCCCTCACAGGAGCCGCGGCAGCCAGATACAGGGAGAGAGGGGGCGGGCACCAAAGGCTCTTACGTCTCGTTTACAGAGCCAGGCCACTCCCTCAAGCAGGGAGCAGCGCGTAAACGAGACATCAACGCCAGAGCCTGGTGAGCGACGTCAGGGGTCACGTGACCCACATCGGCCGCGTGGAAACCCGGCAGAATCAATAAAGTGAGTACATTAGAAATGCATCTTTAATGAGGTACAAAGCAGCCCTAACACATATTTTTTTAAGTCGGATAACCCCTTTAATGTCTGGGGAAAGATGTTTCACTACTTCAACAGCCGGGCTTTTAAAACCCAGCATAGTGCCCAGACTTTTCGGAGTTGTCAGCCCTGGTTCTCCTGCAAACATGTCTGGGGAGTGCGTCTTGGACTCGCCTGCATTCATGCGCTCATCCGGCGCCATTTTACTTTCACTGCACTCAGACCTTGACTGCTTGTTTGCCGGTCTTCCACTGCTTCTCAGCAGGTATCTCGACATGGACGGGCCACCGATATAAAAGGGGGATGAAAATCCACAGCTTTCAGAGGTAGCTGGGGGTTTTTCATGAAGGTATACGCAGGTTTAGGGAGAGGGTGAACCGGATTTCCGCACACCACTGCCTTATATTCCAGCGCCGGAAACGGAAGTCCAGTTCTTTAGAAAATAAAAAAGTGCCAAGACATCAGTGGGGGCCGCACTATAAGGTAGGATATTAATCAGATGAAGGATATCCAGGTGAAAGGTCTTCTTTAAATAAGTGTTTATAATCTGTTACTAAATTAGAGATAAGGGTTATTAGATGACCAGCACAAGTGAAAGTAAAAAGTACGATTCACACAGCTAGACAAACTTTGTGACAGAACAGCTCAATATTTTTAATATAGACCAATTGACTTTTTTTGCCCAAAATAAGTAATATTTAATCATAAAAAAATATTTGCCTTCAAAAAGGTATACTTTAATTTCTAGCACCCCACCCCGGAAATCAGCAGACACTTAGCACAAGTTTCCAGTCTGCTATGGCCCTCTCTCTGATTATATACACAGGGGTCATTTCTGAACAGCTTATGCCTCTTTTTCACGTAAAATTGGCACACTACCTCTTTTTTATGTAGATAATTGGTGCACGGACATTTTTACGCCATGTTCAATACATATAATTCTCAAGAGAGTGGTGGGAGCTGGATCAGGCCCTGGCAAATCTACTAATTTTAAGCCAGGAAAAAAAATCATAAATGTTGTTGAAATACAAGGACTACCAAAGATACACCTAATTTATGACGAGGCACATCCCTCATTAGAAATTAGGTGTATCTTCCGGCAGTAACGTCGGCGTAAAAGGTAAGAAAAAGGCCACAGTTAAATGCTTAGGCTATTTCCACATGCATGCAGTAGTATTTTTCCAGCATAAAAGCTAGCATTCATGCCAGAAACTTGATGGTTCACATTATAATGAATGGGGATCTTACAGGCCCCGGCAGTGTATGGCTATGTCTGATGCAATTATTCCGGTAGTCTACTCCTCTGCTCGAACAGACTAGTTTTACTGAACAATGTGTACACAGTAAAAAACTCAAATTAGCAAAGCAAATTTGTACATGTTTAATTTAGTGATCAAGTTAAATCAAATTAAATTTTGATTAATTACAGTAGAAGAAAAGCTAATATTTTTCCCACAGAAACAGCACTATTAGTCCATGGTCTGTTGGGTATTTTATATTCTCTTGAATGGTGTCTGAACTGGAATATCAAACACAAGCAATGACGTACATAAATTAGTTTCTACATCAAAAAACAATCAGTTTCTATTTTCTAATCTCATACAACTCTTTGACCCTTTTTTGACAATAGGGTGTCTTGGCCTTTTAGACCAAAGCAAAAGTTCTCATTTTCGAATGATGGATTCTAATTATGATTTTTTGTTGCTGTTTCTCATTCTCAGGTGACCTGATACCCTTGCGTCACACATCAGGTTTGTTAAAGGTGTTAAAAAAGAAGCTAAGAACATGAACAACACATAGCAGAAGTAAGTACCTGTACATTTTTACTTACCTTTGACCATCTACTGTACAAAGTGAAACACCCCACAGGTCAGGACTAAATTTAGCTAGTTGAGGAATATAATCAGCAACCTGTAGAAGAAAAGAAGGGACTATTAAATACCATAAGAACCCACATAATGATTGGAACAATGGTTCTGATTCAACTGGATACAGAAGAAATTTGTTGATACTTACTGCAAAATAATTGTATATGATTCTAACAGTGGGGTTTTACTGGCTCTCAAACATTCTCAACAATACAGGGATTATTCTAAATTTCAATGTATGTGAAAGCACTGGTAATAGAGATATTTGAATTGTAAATTAATTGGATTCTTTACGAATTTCATGAAAATTCTTTTGTCAAATGAATCTTAAGTTTTGGCAATTTGTTTCAAACAAATAACGCGAAACTGTGCCTGCCATTTTACTTTTAAAAGGGCAGGGAGGATGAAGACTAATAATCACATGACCCTGGAAGGGAGGCTTGCCCACAGCCACCCTTATTGGCTGGCAGCCTGATAAAACAAGCCACTGCTTATTCTGATTTTTTTGCCTAATATTCAATTTTAACCCATTTTTTCCACTAACAAAGCAAGGCTTAACAGCCAAACAAGACTGTATCTTTATTGCCCTGACTCTGTCGTTTACAGAAACACCCAATATGTGGCCGTAAACTACTGTACGGCCACACAGCGGGGCGTAGAGTGAAAAGTGCGCCGTTTGGTTTTTGGAAGGCTGATTTTTATGGACCGGTTTATTTACACTGTGTCCTGTTTCAACCCCCCTGATGCACCCCTGGGGGGACTATTTTTAGGGTACATATGATTTTTGGTTGCTCTATATTACATTTTTGTGAGGCAAGGTTACCCAAAAATTGAAATTTAATCTCCATTTGCCATTAACTGTTGAGGAACACCTAAAGGGTTAATAAAGTTTGTATAATCAGTTTTGAATACCTTGAGGGGTGTAGTTTCTTAGATGGGGTCACTTTTAGGGAGTTTTTACTCTAGGGGGGCTTCAAAGGGGACATGGTGTCAATAAAAAAGGCCATCAAAATCTGCCTTCCATAAACCATGGTTCCCGAGGTACTCCAGCCTGCCTCATAGAACTGGAGGAATGTCCCTGTGTTGCCAGCACTCCGGGACAGCACAAAAGAGTTGTACATGGCAACCTGTACCAAGTAGACCGCAACTTTTTTGTACCATGCCCGGGTTTTGTGCATGGTGTTATATGGCTTGAGGACTTGATCAGAGAGATCAACTCCTCCCATATACCGATTGTAGTCGACAATACAATCGGGCTTGAGGACCGTTGCCGCGGTACCTTGCACAGGGACAGGGGTGATGCAGTTACCACGAATTGTGGACAGCATAAGGACATCCCTCTTGTCCTTAAACCTGTCCAGCAACAGGTTTCCAGTGGTAAGGGCACGGGTCACACCCCTGGGGGTAGGTACCTGGAGGGGGTGGGCAGGGAGGCCGCGTTGATTTTTCCACACGGTCCCACAAGCAGACGTGGATCTGGCGGCAAGGGACTAGAACAAGGGGATACTGGTATAAAAGTTATCCACGTACAGGTGGTAACCCTTATCCAGCAGTGGGTACATAAGGTCCCTCACAAGTTTCCCGGTAACACCCAGAGTGGGGGGGACATTCTGGGGGTTGAATCCGGGAATCTCGCCCCTCGCTTCACGCCATACCTCACCCGCTTGGAGGGCACATACTGGCGGAAAAGGAGTCTCCCCTTGAACGCAATGAGAGACTCATCAACCGCGACCTCCCTTCCAGGTACATAGGCCTCCATGAATTTGGCCCCAAAGTAAACGATGAGCGGCCGTATCTTATACAGACGGTCATGGGCAGGATCACCTCGGGGGGGGAGGGGGGGGGGGAGGACATGCTGCATTATCTGAATAATGCAGACATTTCCGGATGGCCTCAAACCGGGAGCGTGTCATGGCCAAACTGTAAAGTGGGGTCTGGTATAGGATGTACCTGCTCTAGTACAGCCTGACACTGGGTTTCTTGACCAGGCCCATATGCAGCACGAGGCCCTAAAATGTCCTCATTTCAGCTGCACTGACCGGCGTCCAGCCACCGGGCCTGGCCAAAAAGGAGCCCGGGTGTTGAGCGACGAACTGTTGGGCGTACAGGTTCGTCTTCTCCACCATCAGATTTACCAGTGGGTCACTGAAAAAATGAAAGAAAAAAGTCATATTCAGTGTAGCCCTACAAAATCAGGAATCACGGGCTCGTATCGCTCTGGGCTACACCAGACTAGCTCACCGGCAGGGTGCTCCGGTGGATTTAACTGGTGGGCCGGGAAACCAGTACGAGCCCCAGAGCTCCTCGTACTAGGCTGGGCCACAGGGTCCCTAAAATGGCGGTCCCCTAGCTCCGCCTAGCGACGTCTCCGCTGCCTTGGGGGCTCATCATCATCGCTAGATTATGAGGAGGACGCGGATGACAACAGGAATGTGGGGTCATCCTCGTCCTCACTGGGACTCTCTGAGTCAGAGGCAAGCTGGGTGTATGCATCCTCTAAACCGCAGATCAACCGTCCGAAGTTGATCAGCGGTGGGGTGTGCGATGCGCCAACAGTGGCCGGACGCTAAGAGTCCCGGCCACAGTCAGCGTACACAAAAAAAAAACTGCACCCCAAAAAAGACTGGGGGGCTTTCTGGCTCTTGTACTTTCCTCCAAAGAGTACTAGTAAGTTGTCGGATTTTCTGAACTTTTCGGTAGCAGAAATATAGTCTAGAACTGCCCGTCTAACGTCCAGAGAGTGGGAGGAAGACTGTCATTAGAGGGGTGTTGACAAAAGGAAGGCAGGGTAATTTCATGGCTCCGATCAAAGCTGGATACAACTTTAGGGAGAAAGCCTGGGTCGAGTCGGAGAATGACGGATAGAGCCTGCAACTCGCCTAATCTGCGGGCCGAGGTTATTGCAATTAGGAAGACGGTCTTTAGGGACAATAATTTTATTGGACAATCGGTAATGGGTTCAAATGGCTGTAGAGTGAGACCCGTAAGGATAATATTTAAATCCCAGGAGGGGACATGGGAGGTGATTGTTGGACGAAGTCTGGTAGCTGCTCTAATGAATCTTCTGACCCAACGATGACTAGCAATATCTTGGTCAAAAAAACAACGTATGGCTGAGATTTGGACCTTCAGGGTAGAAGGACTAAGCCCCAGGTCTAGACCCTGTTGCAGGAAATACAGGATTCTTTGAATGTTGGGTATATGTAGGTGTGGCGATTTGTCGCCACTCCAGAAGCAGAAGCGCTTCCAGATTTTAAGGTAGAATGCGGATGTTACTTTCTTCCTGGAGGCTTTCAAGGTAGTTATAACTTTATCTGATAAGCCCTGTCGTTTTAGAGTCTGGGTCTCAGGATCCATGCTGCTAGTTTAAGAAGCTGTGGGTTTGGGTGTAGAACCGGACCCTGATGGAGTAGATCTCCCCCGTATAGGAAGGGGCCAGGGATCCTGGAGGAAGTATCTCTGGAGAGATGCGAACCAGCTCCTCTTCGGCCATAGAAGAGCGATCGCAATTACTGTGGCCTTGTCCTGGCAAATTTTTGGGATAACCTTCGGAATTAAAGGAAGCGGAGGGAAGGCATAGCATAGCTTCCAATGCCAACGGATGGCAAAGGCGTCCAAGGCATGAGGTCTGTCCCTGGGGTTTAACCCCTTAGGGACCCATGACATACCGGTACGGCATGGTTCCCGAGTCCTTAAGGACCCATGACGTACCGATGCGTCATGGGTTTAAAACTACATTGCGGAGGGGATCCTGTCAAAACACCGGTGTTTCGACCTCCCCCCGTATCGGCGATCACAGCAAACCGCAGGTCAATTCAGACCTGCAGTTTGCTGCGTTTCCGGTCCATTCGGGTCTTCGGTGACCCGATGAACCGGAAAAGGACAATGATCGGTGGTGTGATTACACACCACCACAGTCTGAGCATTTGGGGGCAGCGTTGCTGGCCGTGGTGTTGATTGGTGCTGTCCTTGGTGCTGGAGAGACGCGGGAGATTCAAACTCCCAGCGCTCTTCTCTCACCCTCCCTTCCTGCTGCTGCACCTGCACCATCCTCACCAGCTCCTGCGATCCCGCCGTCGGCACCCATTTTTTGTGTGCGCCGACTGTGGTCGGCACTCTTAGCATCTGCCCACTGTTAGCGCATCGCCCGCCAGCCCCAATGCTAATCAGCTTTGTACCACTGATCGGCAAGTTTGAACATTTTCTTTTTTCTAACACACACTTGTCCTTTTTCTTTTTTTTTTCTTTTTAGTACGTGAACACCCGTGCCCCCCCCCCCCCACACACACACATACAATAAAGTTTTACACACACGCACACATACCCATGGCCCGCCGGATGTTCTCGGTGGAGGAGGCATACGCCCAGCTTGCCTCCGACTCCGAGAGCCCCAGTGAGGATGAGGATGACCCCACGTTCCTCCTGTCATCTGCATCCTCCTCATCATCATCTGATGACGATGAGCCCCCAAGGTGGCGGAGACAGGGGCCCCACATGCTAGGGACCCTGTGGCCCACACCAGTACAAGCCGCCCTGGGACTCGTACTGGTTTCTCGGCCCACCAAATAAGCTCACCGGAGCCCCCTACCGGTGAACTTAGCTGGTGTCCCCTAGTGGATTTTGAGCCCGAGATTCCGGATTTTGTTGGCAATCCAGGAATCCAGATTCCCACAGTGGGCTTCACTGAAATTGACTTTTTTAGTTTTTTTTTCATGG
Organism: Bufo gargarizans; assembly: GCF_014858855.1. NCBI lineage: Eukaryota > Metazoa > Chordata > Amphibia > Anura > Bufonidae > Bufo > Bufo gargarizans. The sequence goes on from NC_058087.1 coordinate 109,218,412, forward strand.
ACCCATTTGTGAATCTGTTTGGTTGAGCAGATCAACCTGTACTCCCAACAGTTCATTGCTCAGCACCCGGGCTCCTTTTTGGCTAGACCCAGTGGCTGGACGCCGGTCAATGCAGCCGAGATGAGGACATTTTGGGGCCTCGTGCTGCACATGGGTCTAGTGCAAAAACCCAGTGTCAGGCAATACTGGATTGAGGCAGTCTTCTACCAGACCCCACTCTACAGTATGGCCATGACACGCCCCCGGTTTGAGGCCATCCGGAAATGTCTGCATTATTCAGATAATGCAGCATGTCCCTCCTGAGGTGATCCTGCCCATGACCATCTGTATAAGATACGGCCGGTCATCGATCACTTCGGGGCCAAATTTGTGCAGGCCTACGTACCTGGAAGAGAGGTCGCGGTTGATGAGTCTCTCGTTGCGCTCAAGGGGAGACTCAGTTTCCGCCAAAACATTCCCACTAAGCGGGTGAGGTATGGCTTGAAAATGTACAAAATTTGTGAGAGTACCTCAGGGTACACTTACAAATTGTGTGTACGAGGGGCGAGAGTCCCGTATTCAACCCCCAGAATGTCCCCCCACTCTGGGTTATGCACCCACTGCTAGATAAGGGTTACCACTTGTACGTGGAGAACTTGTATACTAGTATTACCTTGTTCAAGTCCCTTGCTGTCAGATCCACGTCCGCTTGTGGGACCGTGCGGAAAAATCAGTGCGGCCTCCCTGCCCACCCCCTCCAGGTACATATTCCCAGGGGTGAGACCCGTGCCCTTACCAGTGGAAACCTGCTGCTGGTCAAGTATAGGGACAAGAGGGATGTCCTTATACTGTCCACAATCCACGGTAACAGCATCACCCCTGTTCCTGTGTGAGGTACCGCGGCAACGGTCCTCAAGCCCGATTATATAGTCGAATACAATC